>NC_056730.1:196276870-196409370 GCF_019279795.1 Protopterus annectens
ATTACTGGGTTAGTATATATAGCTGGGTGTGGCTCTTGTGGACACAGCCACCATCATTACAGTTACTATTGAGTGTATCCCCGCTTAGCTGGCCATAATACTGTACAGTTCATGTTAACAGGTTAAGTAGTTGTCTATCACATTATCTGTGGTTCTACAGCATCACTCACCCTCCAAAGGGTAGGGCTGTGCCACCCACACCAGCACACCTAGGTTTACTGAGTTGAGGATTGCACTACATTGTGGAAGGGGATATATACCCTGCCAGTACCATCATCAGTAGCGTTAAACTAGAGAACTGCTTATTTCCCAATGTGTTGTTGTGCCTATTCTGTCCTGGTGGAATTACATAGGCTACAATGTGTTCCTTGCACAGGTACATACATCCATGTGTACAGTTTTCTCTGTGTATTGCATCAACACCCAAGCCTCTGTGTGTGTTATACACAAACATGTGGTGTGTACCACTCAGTACACTTACCATTGTCCACTGTAGAAGGGCTGCTGACATCAGCCACCATACACTCACCTATATACACCCCTCAGACCTATCAGGCATGTGGCACATGCGGTAACTGTTATACAGACATGTGACATGTGTTCACATGTACCCAGGATATGGCACAGCCAAGGTGTCACCACAGTGTCATACCCCTTGTAGGATACAACAGCAGACCATCCTCCTGCTGACACATGGACACCTGCAAAACAATTGGAATACATTATGGAAACCACAATCACTCAGTGTCAATAACAGCTATAATATATCATGGCTGGACAGCTACTCTTCCTGACATGTAAGCATTAAACTTTACTGCTGACAACATGCTACACAGCATTACATTGGTACACTGTAGTACAGTCACCATGGGCATCAGAACCACATTAGCCTGTCCCTGCATTGATGTTATGCATGGCAGGGATGTGGCACAGGTATCATCATATGCACAAGGTGTGTTGTTGGTTTGCCAGAGACCTATGCTGAGACATGCATTTGACACCATGTGTGTGAGTGTGGGGGTTTAATTATTGATATGGCCATGGTGATGTGGTGTGTGTAGGTATGAGGTTGCCCTATCTGTGTTTGTATTGTGTATGATTATGCATGCACACAGTTCTGCCATGTGGCTGCCCTATACAGGTGTTTGTTGAATTGCTGCAGATCATACCTGGCAGGGTGTGCAGTTCACCGCCTCTGGCCATGGACATGAGAACTGTGCCTGCCAGGGGTTCCATGGGCACCACCAGATACAAGCCATGATATGGTACTCTCCCCTGATGATGACATATGTCCACTGGATCCAGGTGCCTCCTGGGACTGGCTAGGGGAATGTGCACATGGCCTGCTGTAGTGTGGTGTGGACAGTGCCCCCCCTGCAGTGCTGAGGTGGGTACTGCTACTACAGAAGCTGCTCGGTGTTCTTGCATGACATCGACCTTCAGCTGTTGGTGTTGCTGGCCTACGTCAATGTGGCCATCATGCCACTCCCACCACATGCTCGATCACGGACATTCCAAGGTCGAGGATTCCCACCATCTCACCCATACATCTATCCATGACCTCTGAGAAATAATGGAGGGCACCTACAAGATCACCAATGTCAGTAACAGCTGAATAAGTAGCCCTCTGCAGCCTCAGAGCCTGTCTGGTGTATCATTCCATATGTGCCATGGCAACCTGAAACATGTGTCTGGTGGTACCAGATGTGGCATTTCTCCCGGGGGCACAATGACCAGCAGCCCTCCAACAAACAACCCTGTACATCTGCCTATGTGGTACCCTGCCGGAAATCCAGCTATGGCTGCTGTGTCCAGACACATGTGCCATAGATACCACACTGTCCTCTCCAATGCCACAAACCACCAACTGTCCCTCTGCTATGGCCACTGGTGATGGGGTATGTATAGGCATTATGGCTGTACACATTGTTGGAAACTCCTGGTGTTCTGGCTGAAGTGTGATTCTCAAACAATCTGGAAATATATCACTGATTGATAAGCGTATTTCTTGGCATTTTAACCTTTCAGAGTTCTGCATTGTCTTAATTTTGCCTGACTGAATTATTTTTTTGCCTGACTGAATTATTTTATATATCTTCTGGCATTGTTTTCTGTTTCTCATCTGTCCTGTTATAGTTGGTGGCTTTGCAGTAAATTTGATTTGGGACACCACTCCCAGTCTATAGTTCACTCTACTTAATACAGAGAGAGCATATGAGAAGGCCAACCCACTTAGGTTCCTATCCTTGAATTATCTTCTGTTCCTCCTTCCTCTCTCCTTGCACTTTACTAACAAAAAAAAAAAAAAAAAGAAAAAAATGCACTTTATTCATCTGCTTTTACTGTATTTGTGTTTCTTCCTACTTTATTACTTTATTTTGCTTTTGCCTCTTCTTAAAAGTACTCAATTTTATTTATTCTGCTGCATTATTACTGATTGTTAGTAGCCTAATTAAATTGTAACTGCTATTCTAAGCCTTTGGTTTAAGCACTTGGGCTTCAGACCAGGTGTTTTTCATTAAGAAGGTTTTGAACTTTTTTACTGGTTAATTGGGTAATTTGTTTAAATTAGTTTGCTCATTTTCTATTGTTATATAAAAATTTCACTTTATTCATCTGCTTTTACTGTATTTGTGCTTCTTCCTACTTTATTCCTACTTTATTACTTTATTTTGCATTTGCTGCCTGTTCTTAAAAGTAGTTAATTGCATTTATTCTGCTGCATTTATTACTGCTTGTTAATGGCCTGATTAAATTGCAACTGTTATTCTAAGCCTTTGGTTTAACCACTTGGCCTTCAGACCAGTTGTTTTACATACAGAAAGGTTTGTGGTCTACACTGTTGTGGCAGGACAGGTAGCTTACATCCTTCTAAGTTGGGAGTTGCTGATTGAAGGCTTACTGTCTGCTATTCTAAAAGTGTATAAGTTCTGGTTTAAACACTTGGGCTTTGGGCCAGTTATTTTACATTAAGAAGGTGTTGTCTGCACTCTTGTGGGAGGAGAGGGTAGATTCTGCCCTTCTGAGCTGGGATTTTCTGGTTAAAGGCTTATTGTGCCTGCTTATTTGAACTGCTTCTTTCTGAAATTGGTACGCCTTGTTTGCTGTAGCATAGACTAGATTCAGGCCTGCTGAATCTAGCTTTGTTTGTATAACTTGAGCACTAATAAAGTCCATCTTTTTTGGAGAAGGTTCCCTTGCACCCTAGTGGAAGAAGTGTGCAGTTAGAACTTGTCTGATCAAAGACTGCTGAAATGGGGCTCAGTTTTTAGCTTTTATTGGTTAATTGGTTGATTTGTTTAAATCAGTTTGCTCATTTGCTATTGTTATATAAAAAAAATACATTTTATGCATCACGCTTAGCTAGGGTTAAACTATTCCTGGCGCCATAAAGTCTGCTTTTCAAATTTTCCCTTAGAACTAGCCAGTTTTTTTAGTTTTACACTCAAATCTATTTCTTTGAGCTCAGAACTTGTTCAGAACTCATTGTAAGCACTAAATAAGCTACAAATCATTACAGCACTCAACTTTCCTCACTTGTCTAGAGGAAAGCAGTTTTTAGTACTTAATAAATAAGCACCTATCCAGGCATGTCTAAGGGTCAGCTGCCGGTGATTTCTCCTGTCTACCTGATGAATCTGGGCATCTTGGGGCAATGCAGCAATTGTCTCATGTACACAGACATCCCTCTCCTCCTACCACCCAACACTACAACCTGTGAGAGATGCACTTATATAGCCAAACTGGAAGCAAAGCTCTCTTCACCCAAGACTGGACTAGACAGTAAAGAGGACAAGGTAAACACTTGCACCACACCACACTCATCACATAGTCCCTCAAAACCTACAGCACTAAAGCACATACATAGAAACACAAAAACACACCTACATTCATGGAGGCTCTCAATAAAAATCTGCTCAAGCAACAGAGACCTCCAAAGCAGAAACGTAAGCAACCTCCACCCCCCAACACAACCCAATTGACACATAACCCACAAACTCAGTGTGCCACTCAACCACAGCCCATAAGGCAGAACAACGTACCCAACACTCTAGTCATAGGTGACTCTATAGCCAGGCACACTGATGTTGCACTCACCAGGCTAAACAAGGAGAAATGTTCTTTCAGCTGTCTGTCAGGTGCTAGGATCTTTCACATAATGAACACACTAAGTAAACTCCACAACAATTACAAATATGACTCTGTCATTGTACATGTTGGTGTGAATGACCTGAGAAGTACCTCCCTGGACTACATAAAAAGAGACATGGAGGAGCTCTATGATCTTTCAGCCCTGACAGGTATGACCCTATCCCTGAGTAGCATCCTGCCATCACCCAGAATGATACCACAGTACAAGGACAAAATGATTGACTTCAACAATTGGTTAAGCTTCTGGTTAATTCTAAGGGGATTCAGTATCTGTCTGCATTGGATTACATGATTGACAGACCATGATGCTTTGCCAGTGATGGCCTGCACCTGTCGCCCTTGGGATTCTGGATACTGGCTAAGGCTCTTGCCACCCCTATACTGCCTTTTTAAGGCAAGGTTCTAATGACAAATTCACCACCATATCAGGTACAATCAAGAAAAATCTGAGGGTATTGCAACTCAATGCTAGAAATCTAAACCTTAAAATGAACTCACTGGAGGCACTCCTTAAAATGGAGAACATTGACATCTGTGCAGTGACAGGGACCTGGTGCAAGGCTCCAGGGAGCACCCCTGCATTACCAGGCTTGAATTCATACCTTTCAGCCATCTAACCTGGACTAAAACACTAAAGGCAGAGGCTTGTCCATATTCATTAAGGATATCCACACCCCCAGGCTATTTGCTCAGCATAATGCATCCGAGATTATCCAAGTGCAACTAACTCTGGGCAAGACCGCAATCCAAATTGTAACTTGCTACAGATCCCCCACCATGCCCCAGGATTCCCACTCCTCATTTCTTGATACACTGGAAAATATCAGGGTACAACCCATCACTCTAATAATGGGCGATTTCAACTACCCACCATTAAATGGGAAAACTACTCATGTACTAACTATTTTGCTCAATGTTTTCTGGAATTCATAAATTCCAATGCCTTGGATCAACTTATTCACACCCCCAGCAGGGGCAGAAATTCCTAGACCTGGTCATTACCAACATGGGTGACTGGTGTTCCACACCAGAGGTCAATTCCTCATTGGTCAGATCCGACACAAGCTAATCACCCTAGACATCCCCATCCCGCCCCCACCCCCATTAGGGAAACCACCGTGAAAAAAATTCTCCAAAGCCAACTTCACACTTCTTAAGACAGAAGTGACAAACTTCACAACATCCATGCAGATGGACAATAGAGGTACAACTGTTGAATCCTACACAAATGCACTTTATAAGCACTTACACCAGTGCATGGATCATGCTAACCCTAACAGAACCAAGATGCTATCCTCCAAAAAAAGTAAGCCAATCTGGTTGTCCCCTGCAATAAAAAAACTCTACAACAGAAGAAAGAAACTGTTGCAAAGAAGAGTAAAATCCCATAATTGGAGCAACTCCTTGGTCAGCCTCAGTAAGAAACTGAGATCCCTCATAAAATCATCCAAAGCTAGCTACAAAAACAAAATTGCCTCTGATTCTAAAGACAACCACAAAGCATTTTATAGCTATGTCAAGAATCTCAATGGCAACACTCAGATCTGCTCTGAGTTACAGCACAATGGCTCTAAATAAACAGAACCAACTGATATTACTAACATCCTGGCAGATAGGTTAAGTGCTAGCTTTATTCCCCTCTTGCCCCTTAATGGGCCCATCTCTATACAGGAAGAATGCAAAGTTCCTGTAATCTCGGCTGCTCAGGTAAAAGCCAGACTCTCCAAAGCAAATACCACAGCATCCATGGGACATGACAACATCCCAGGCTGCGTTCTACATGAACTAGAGAATGAACTGGCACCCCACATAAGTACCATGTTCAATCATAGCCTCACCTCAGGCTTTGTGCTCACTGAATGGCACACATCGATGGTTATCCCACTCTACAAAGGGGGCGCCACCCCGGACCCAAGGAACTACCGCTTCATTAGCCTGACGCGTCTGGTCTGCAAGGCCATGGAACGTATCATTATGGAACTTGTAAACAAAGACATTGGTAATCTCAAAACTTTGGACCCCACCCAGTTCAGGTTTGTAAAAGGCAGATAATGCCTCCTAAACCTGATAGACTTCTTTGAAGCAGTCACAAAAGCCAAAGACAAGGGGAAGGTGGTTCACACAGCCTATCTAGATCTTACCAAGGCATTCTACACCATCCCCCACTCTGGAATTATAGATTAACTCACTAAACTAGGTATACATCCATATGTCACAAGATGGGTTGCCAATTGGCTCACTGACAGAACCCACACTGTGAAAGTAGCAGACTCCAACTCCAACTTCAGACCAGTGACAAGTGGAGTACCACAGGGTTCAGTTCTGGGTCCTCTCCTGTTTGATATCTACTTCTCTGAAGTACAGGTTAACACAGAAGGTCTTTGGCTAATGAAGTTTGCAGATGACTGCAAACTAGGAGCCATAATTGAAACTCCTAATGATGTGGGCATCCTACAAAAGAGCCTCACTGAGACAGATGTCTGGTGTCAAAGCCATGGCCTCAAGCTCAATGCCAAAACGTGCATTGTCATCCCCTTTAATCACATCACCACAGTAGTCAGGAAATCCTTCTATGTGGCACACCTCATCACAAAAGGTTTCTCATCCAGGAAAAAAAGAGGTCATTGTTCCCCTCTACTAGTCACTCATTAGACCCATTATACAGTACAATGCCCCTTTTGGTATGTACCTCACAAGACATCTACAACAACTGGAAAGGCCGCAAAAATACCTCACAAAGAGGATTACCAGCCTCAAACAGATGCCCTACACAGACCGTCTCAAAAAACTCCAGCTTTACTCCATTGCATATTGCCTACTCAGAGGCGATCTCTGCCTAACTTACAAAGCTATGATAAAGCCAGAGCTGTTGGACATGCTCAACTTAAAGATATCCCTATTCCCTATTCCTCTGAGCTACATGCTCTAGGAACCTTGTCACCACAATAAACAGAACATGCTGGAGGGATAGATTCCTGACCTAGAGACTTCCCATACTCTGGAACAAACTACCTGTCTACATCAAACAAAGCTCCTCATTAGCAGTCTTCAAGAAAAATCTTGATGATTGGATGGGAAATAGGAAATTCACCCCAGGGATCACTTCTGTGACTCTGCTTGACAGGTGCACAGGAAAATAATTAATCCTTGAGATGGTCAGATAACACACAGGATGTAAAACCAGTTATACCAACTTAAGACACAGAGAAATAGGGGGAGGCATAACGTATTATTCTTCTAATTGCCTAGAAAAGTGATCATAAAACATGACTTGTTACTCCATTACCTCTTTGACTTGATATGAGTAATTTTTTTCAAAGACTCTGTGATGTCATCCAGTGTTCACCCTGGTTTTGTCCAGACATCTTGAACATGGCCCCCATATGTTATGGGCTACTACAGTCACTCAATAATGGCATGCACTGGAGTGTCATATGAAATTATTGTTCAGTAGATGCAAGATATGTTGCTCTACTAACTTTTAATGTGGACTACAGTAATATTTGGAAACACTCTCTGGTGTTGTCTAGTAATTCCCCAATGCATCTGTAGTGCTGCATACATGGATATTCTTTCACCTTTCTGCTGATTGCAATTAAATCAGTATCCTTGGTGTCTATTTTTTCCTCCCAATGCATGTTACATGCTACAGACGTTATTATACTATCAGCTGTCCTGAGGTTACATATCAGAAAAATATTCCTGGTGTGTCATGTGTGTGTCCATGTCCATGTACTGCACGATTTCAAAGGGAAGTTGAGAGGTATGAACAACCCCACACTCACCCTTGTGCATACATGGACGCACACACAAACACACACACTTCCTACGTACATCAACCCCCTCCACTCCACCAGATAGCACTTACAGACAAATTACCCCCCCACACACACACACACACACACACACACACTTACAGGTGAGGTTGCACAAAGATATTACACACAGACCTGTCATTATCCATCTGTCAACATGCATAACATATGGCACTCAAAAGCATGCAGTGCAGCTATAATCAATCCCTGCTATCAACATTATACATCTCTGTGATGCATGGGTTGTGTTAGTAGGTGATTCCCCTTCCCCTGGAACACACTGCACAGTATTGCTGTGCACCTGTTCAGCACCCTGGAATGTACTGTGCACCATACCTCACAGGTGTACACACCATTGCTGATTGTGTATATGTGTGTCAGTTATGTTTGCTATGGTTCTCACAGCCCCTATGTGTTTGTCCGACACTTACCTGGGATGATATGTGGACAGATGTCATTTGTGAATGTCTGATATATAATTTACAGATCTCATCATCAGTGGTGCACATATGGCCAATAAAATACAATTACACTGACAAACTAAAAACCTTACCATGGCTATGGGGAGTGTACACACCCTTAGTGATATAACACCCTTTTCCTTGATATGCCATGGGGCCACATTACTGCGTATGTTAACATTACATGAACCTGATATGTGACATATGACGTGTGCAATCAAATGCAGTGTCAAACAAAAGTGTTAGCTGTGCAGATGTTGACTGAGATGCATAGAATTTGTGGGTGGATATGTCTGCACTCTTTTATCATGATGGTTTGTTGCACCTACTGTTATGTGTACTACAGCAGTCACTATTCCTGGCAGGGGTATACTAGCATGGGCAATCTGCATTTACCAGCAATTGGTCAGTCTGCCCTACAAATGTCCCCCAACTCTGCATGATTGCAAGGTCAACTCATGTGCACATTCCTTGGTGGTCACACAGTGCTGTCACTATTGCTGTGGAGTCAGGGTTATGTCTACTACAGTTCCTGACCTTGACTGTGTGCAGATACAGCCATTCATAGCATCATTTGGATCTTTGCTTCAGTGCACTGTTGTGCTTCATGATGACACTCCCTCCCCACCCTCAGCTTTTTTGCAGATGCTTGATAACTATGGCCTACACATGTGTGTCATTTTGCAGTGTCCCAAACACTGAACACCATGCATACCAGTCTAGTCCCTGTACACTGGCACCAGCAAGGTACAGATGGGGATGGTGGATCTGAGGTGGGGTGAGGTGTTGGTTGTGCAGCACATGTATCTTAATTGATACTGTCTGTAGGTTTCCAATGTGGTCTTGGTACACCAGTACACATTGCAATGCATGCCTTTTGGGGACCTTTGATGTTATGCATATGCTACCTGTAGAGAGGCCTGGCTGATGTTTCCTGTGGTACAACTGTCCCATCTGACTACCCTAACCCATGGGCCACACTTATGCAGAGTCCGGGCAATTGCTGACATGGGTACTGCACAGCCAAGTCTTGCTAGACATTCCTGCAACTCTCTCAGTGTTGTGGCATGTTACTAGCCAGCCTGCATGCCCAGTTTGCAACATGGTTTGTCATCTGTCTTGGATGACCATCTGTTTATTTTCTACATTAATCCTGTACTATACATCCTCGCCACATACACAACTGTCTGTCCTTTTTGCCATGGTATATGCAATGATGAGGTATGGCTACATTTCCAACTCCTGGGTGCTACCTGTTGGATATGGGATCCATTCCATGGCTTGTAAGATGTGTGAAAGCCACGGCTGCCTATGTTGCAGGTAACTGGGCACATTTGATGGCCAAACGTCTTGGACAGCATACCATTTATTGGTGTGACACTGAGGACCTGTACTTGCTGGAAGGTCTATACTCATGAAGAATGCATGTCAGTACCTCAAAAGCTGCTTCCACAATATGTTATCTGGAGTGTGCTTCCATATGCTTCCAGTGTTTGTGCAGGTATGTAGTCCCCATATTTGCTGTCCTAACATAGGATTCCATATTACACATTCACTGCTCATGTTAGGACCACATTGCAGGTTGTAAGGGTTGTGGAATGCAGTATTGTGATATGCTATAGTGTAGATCTGTAACAGTTGCCATTGTAATAGTGGTATATACACTATCATAGCACTGTATAAGGGTGATGTTTCAGACATATCCCTACTGTAGGCCATTTGTCCCACTATTATGTTCATCTCTGTGCACACATCTTGCAATGACAGGATGTTAGCTATATTGCTGGAGTCTTACATACCCTTCAGATACACCATCATGGTGACCACTGTCATGCAGTGCAGTTAACAGCAACAATACGTGAACATGTACAGCATGCATTATGGGTAGGTGTGTTAAATGTGTGCATGGAATATACCATGGCCATAACATGACCAGTGTATTGGCAAAGCTGAATAAGCACCATACTCATCAGCTACAGGCTGCTTCCCTGGAGGTTTACCAGAGGGACCTACATAATTGTGTGAGATAAGTGATGTCAGTAGCCACACCTGTGGCATTGGTACAGGGTGGGTGCAGTATTACAGTACATCAAAGGTACAAACCCACAATATTACAGATTATGCACATCTGTTTATTGCTACAATGCAGCAACAGACTATATATATTTCATCTCACATATGTATGATCAAACTCTACAGATGCAGATGGATACACAACAGTGGTCTACTGATATGCCCTGTAAGTAATTATATATATATATATATATATATATATATATATATATATATATATATATATATGTGTGTGTGTGTGTGTGTGTGTGTATGTATCATTGGAATGTTTATTGCTTCCACATTGTACATTCCCAATGGTAGCCAGACTGTACTGCATGATATGTTATTGATACCATCCTGACATCATACAGGTGGGATGGATTACTGTTAACGTCTTGTGGCTATGTTGTGTAGGGTCCTGGGTATGGGACTTGCAAGTGTTGGTATTGTGTTGGAAGGCAGAGCTGTTTGGCTGTGAAGGAGGGGATAATATCAATAATTGCAAGAGGTACTTAGATTGGGCCCCCTCACCCCCATTAATGGTGCCTTTGGTCATATATGTATTTTTTGTGGTTTCTTATTTTTATATATGTATATATATATATATATATATATATATATATATATATATATATATATATATATAAATATATATATATATATATATATTTATTTATATATACACACACACACACACACACACACACACACACACACACACACACACACACACACACACATATATATATATATATATATATATATATATATATATATAGATATATGTATATGTTTATACACACACACACACACACATATATATATATATATATATATATATATATATATATATATATATATGGGTCTATACTATATTCTCGAAAGAATATTGAACGTTCAGAATCTCGGGCGTGTAAACGGAAATCTCCATAAGGGGAGATTTCTGTTTACTGCAATGTAGTGCGGCCTCAGAGTTGATACATTTAAGTAGTGGGGGGTGTGGCGGTGCAGCCCCCATGTGGGGGGGGGTGCAGGGTAGCTTGCCCTCCTCCTTAAACCCATTAGGGTACTTTTTTCTTTTTTTTATTTTGTATTTTTATAAGGTCAATGTTTGAAGACATCGTCCATATGGTGCCAACCATATGTTTGATTTTTTTCAACCGTCCATCTTATAATATAGACCCTTTATATATATATATATATATATATATAGAGAGAGAGAGAGAGAGAGAAAGTCATATATATATATATATATATGTGTGTGTGTGTGTGTGTGTGTGTGTGTGTGTGTGTGTGTGTGTGTGTGTGTGTGTGTGTGTGTGTGTGTGTGTGTGTGTGTGTGTGTATGTATGTAGATATATATATATATATATATATATATATATATATATATATACAAACATCTACATATATAAATACATTTGTTGAATGACTGTGCTGGATGATATGTTTGTGCAAACATCAGAATTATGTCTATCTGACATGGCTTAGTGGTAAATCACTTTGGCTATGGTGTGTAGGGTTCTTGGTTCAAGCCGTACAACGGATGTTTATTTTGTTGCTGGGCAGAACAAGGGCCACTGGATACAGAGTGATTACGGCACTTTTATGTAGTTGTAAGCGAGTTTGCGTGGGTTTGCATGATGGTAAGCAATGCTAACTTCCCGTTACAGTTTCTTCTCCTCAGCTTCTAAATTGCTTAACCTGTGTAGGCATTGCTTACCCCTGTGCAAACAGGATTAAACCCATCTACTGCTGCTTAAAAGTGCTTACTCCCCCTTACCCTCACACTAATTTCTTTAAAGAAAAGAAAAAGGGTTGATAGGAACGTGGTGAAAAAGGGGCACAAATAGGTAAAGATAGGGTTACCATATTTGGTTATACGAAAAAGAGGACGATAGATTCTTTGTCGGGGCAAAAGGTCTTTCACACTAGGTGAAGAACAAAACAAAAAAAAAAAGGTCTTTTAGTCTTTAATGCAAAACATCGCAGTTCCACATTAAAGACAAGTAGCTCCGTGTTTGGTGATTTTTCTTGATAGAGCAACACAGGTCCAAAATAATCAAAGAAAATATAAATGGAATAAGTCGTATAATCCAGCACATATTTTATTTCCTTTGTGAATACATTCTGTAAGCAGATTACCTGTTTAGAAGTTTAAGTAACATGATAAGGCCACAATTCAGGACTGGGACAGTCCAGATATTTATACAATAGAAAACCAAAAAAAGGCATTTGAATGATTTCAGAGCATCAGGAAGAACCCCCCCCCCAATATGTCTGCAAACTTGCATCTGATCTGACCGTAACTAACTATAGTCTGACTGCAGCCCTGCAGCCTGCTAACAAGTTGTCAGCTGCGTAGCCTGCGTATGATAAACATCATAAACATGAAGTGTTGTTGGAATAAATTACCTTGGCTTTGTTTTTACATTAGATTACTAGTCTCTAGACTGACTGCAGGCCTGCAGCCTGCTAACAAGTTGTCAGATGCATAGCCTGCATACGATAAACATTATAAAAATTCTACTTATTTAAATGCTATTTAGAGCAGAAAATTTGGTCAGATTACTACTACATGCTAGGGTAAAAGGCAGGCACAGAAAACACCTATAGCACACAATATGAGATGCAGCAGCTTGCAAGGGTAGCCAGGTGCAGCATAAATGCTCTTAACTGGGAAGAGAGCAAAGTGAACCATCATCTATTAACAAATACTGCACAAGGGAGGAGGTATAAAGAACATATTCAGCCTTCACAATGAATGCCCCTCTACTCAGGGGGAGACCCTGTTTTAACATTTTCCATGAGAGGATTACCTGAAGTACCAGTGCATGGGAAAAAAAAACTAAGTTCCAACCAGACGCCCAGATACTTTAACTTTTGCACTGTTTCCCTCCTGTGTCAGCAAGGAAAAGATAGCTTCCATAAAGGGGGCTTACACTGGAGTCTGATACATGATGTTGAGAAGCATGAGGGTGCAGCAGGTACTGGCCAGCACCAGATCCTAAGTGTATTATGAAGGAAGGGTGAAAGTGTTCAGAAAAGAATGGAATGAAATTATCAGCATCCAAACTGACAATAAAACAAAGTGCTCAAAGGTGAGTGAATTAGTCAAGAGTGGAAAACAATGGAGAGGGGGTAGTAAACCTGGTGGCACACCACAGGTACGAGGAGGGAAATGGCAGACCCAATTATGACTCAGAAGGATCTTTAATTAAGGCAAAAGGCAAAATGGAAAATACAACTGGTTCTTCAGTCATAATTGGATAACTGCTGTGTTAGATGTTGAAGACTGAATTAAATGCCTTTGCTAGTCTATAAACAAACTGTTTCAGTCTCCTTTGAACCATGTTCTTATAGAATGCGTTTGTGCTTCAAACACTTACTGGACTAAAAGTGAGAAAGGAAAACTCTTCATACAACAAGAGAAGATAACATGAGCCTATGCTTTAAATATTTATTTAAAAAGTACGACAGTAAAGAAAATGTTGCATTATCTTACAAAAATTAAACCAGTGACTCATCAAATAAGCATATCTGGTTACCCTTGGACTTCCGAAGGAAAAAAAAAAACAGTTAAACTAATACACTGTCTAGAAAAGCCATTATTTATGCTTCCATATATGCTAATTAAAACTGAGCTAGAATAAGAATCATTTCTACTTCACTATTATGAGGCATTCTTCAGCAGGTTTAAACATAAGGGTGGGTTTATGTTGTTTATGGCAGCAAGAGAAGCTACAATTCAGGATTAGAAATATAGATGTGGGACACAGGGATCTCCCTTGTATGATGCATTTAAGGAGCAAAGCTCTACTAACACAAATATATTTTAATGTCTATTTGATCAATAGTGCATATACACACACCAATAAACTCACTTTAACTTTAAAAAACAAAACATTTTTACCTAACCAGAAGTAGTGAAAAATCAAAAAAAACGTCCGAAACGGAGACACTGACTCTGATGACTGGCTGTGGCTGGGTCCTCACCACCTCCTTGACACATACAGTCCTGCTAACTGCTTCTCCACGCGCAAACAACACAGTCTCGCCGCTCTCGTGACTCTCGCGACTCTCGCAAGCTCTTCTACCTTCTGCGCATGCGTAGATTTGAAATCTGACTCAGGATTGTAAAACCCGGACAAATCTCGGAAATTTAAAAAAACGCCCGGACAGGAGCACAAAAAGAGGACATGTCCGGGGAAAACTGGACGTATGGTAAGCTTAGGTAAAGACAGTAGGGAAAATAGCTAGGGATGTGCAGGACGCATGTAAAGAAGGTCCATAGCTGCCCATTTCTTCTACAGCAACAGCTGTGCATATACACTGATTTGGAGGTAGATTTGGACACTCATACCCCTGAGAGAGGGGTGAGGACAGCAATAATATGCTGTTAAGCCAATTAGACCAGATTACATGTGTCCAGTGGACATGTGTGCGAAATGGACAGCTATGTATGGGGCAAGATTTTTTTTGGGAACAGATTGATTGCCCTTTTTTTTAAGGTGAGAGTGGGATGTTGGGGAGGGATAGTAGGTATATTTGGGGAGGTAGGTTGGGAAGGATGATAGACAAAACAGACAAGACAGCATACAGGGGCGGTATATGACACATGTGGAGGGTAAACACCATGGAAGGGGAGGGGTGTTTGGAAGTTGGAAGCCCATGAGCCTCCAAATGGAAACAGTGGGACTGAGGTACCCACCCATGGGCAGTCACCACTGCACCTTCACTGCCCCAAAGGTGGCTGTGCTGGGGGCTGGGTAGGAGGGGCAGACTGACCCTCTAGATGCACCATGCAGCCCTCAAGCTGGAATTAGCTGATCTCCAAATTCACTGCAGGGCTCGCTATGCACCAGACCCTGGACTTGATGACATGTGACATTTTCCTGTCCACACCCACTCCCAGGGGAAGGGCAAGCCCATCCACTGAGGTGGTTCCGCCCAAAGGTGGTGCAGGACCAGCAGATGAGGAGGTCCTGGGGTGGGCCCCAAACATGCTGGTACCCGGTGCCATGGCCAGTTAAGGTGGGAGATGTGGGTCCACTGGGACCGGCCTTCCCAAACGTGCTATGGTGTTTCAATTTTAAAACATATTTGGGTTAGTAATAGTCAACACATTCCAGGATTAGGTATAACAGCATGCATAGATATTCCCATTAACCCAAAAGACCAGATATGGAACAGTTGCATAGCAAACAGAACACATGCATATATGGAGACATGATGGCCATTACAACAGCATGCAAGTACACTGATGCCAGTATGCCACCAAGGTGAGAATATTTCAACATTGCACATGCATAGAAACAAATTTCAATATTTATCAAACAATAGGACATATGTCCCAACAGTAGATTTAATTGTACACATACCCATTGAGTTGTGTATTTAGATTATTGTTGCAGATATGGTGGGGGGAGAGAAAGATGTCAATTAACAACTTGTATATCCCTGTAGTTCTCAATAATTTCTTAGTTACTGCTGTAATCTGTACCTTACAGGCATTATTACACTACCCTGTGGCCTTAGTTTGGACAGTGGTATGGTTGTAGACAACTATATACATGAACTGTGTTTTACCTGCAGTATACACCTCTTACCTGGTATACATGTGGATGTATTGTTTATTAACACTACCTGAAAGTTTCTATGCATATTCCCAGATTCCAGGTTGATATTATGCACATACCTCAAAATCTCTTATTGCACACACTCTGGTCAAGTCTTGACAACATGCAGGTGAAACTGGGACATATTTTGACTATTGACCTCATAAACCTTTGATGAGTTGCTACAATGACAGGTTTGTTTTCGTATGGATTTTCTGAATATTTACAGGTCTGACAGTCAGTTATATGTCATTCAATGCTGCCTAAATGTCAGAGATCATCACACTGATTTGCTAGGGGGACAGGGTAACAGGCAGGGGATATGGCCCAATTATCTGGACATTCTGGACAAATCTGTACATTTGAGGGGTATTATTCTGCATACAGCTTACTACCACTCCCAGGATTCGAACCATGGCTGTGCCTGCTAAAAAGAAAACAATGTACATCACAGTTGAGTGTGCTACATAGATATTGCTGTGTATCTCTTTTCTGATTTCTGTCTATAAGTCTCGCATGGTTTTACAATCTGACCTTGTAATTACAATACTCTTATACAGGGTTTCCTAGACAGTTTTATTATGTAGCACAGTGTGGATGACAGTGATGAGTAATACCTTATTATTCAGAGAAACTGCAACACTAATAATGCCATACAATACCAGACTAAACAGTACCAGTCCAGCATTTGAATCTTTTATTTCTAGGCACAGTTTTCATATCTGACAGACCTGTGGAGGGATTGTTTGTTAATACTACATGAATGTTGCTACACATATTACTAGATTCCACATTATTATTATGCACAAACATCTCACTCTGTTACTGCACACACTCTGGTCATAGCTTCTCAACATGGGGGTGGAGATGGGACATACTTTGCATATTACTCTCATAACATTTTGGTGAGTTGCTAGAGTGACAGGTTTGTTCTTATAGATATATTTCTGACAGTTATGATGTCTGACAATCAGTTGTATGTCATTATTTGCTACCTAAACTGCTGGGATCATCCCACTGATTTGCCAGGGGGCAGGGTGACTGGCAGGAAATTTAAGCCAGTTATCTGAATTTTCTGACAAAATATCTATAAAGTTGAGGGGTATGATTCTGCATACAGCTTACTACCACTCCCAGGATTCAAACCATGGCTGCGTGTGCAAAAAATACAACTGTTTATGTCTCAGTTGAATGTGTTATTTGGATTATATTGTCTATATTTTCACTGCTTTTTGTCTAAGTCTCTCTCTCTTTTGTACAATATGACCTTGCGATTACAGCAGTTGTATACAGACATTCCTACACATTTTATTTATGTAGCACAGTGTGGGTAACAGTGCTTAATACAACAGTACTATTAAGAGAATGCAACACTACATTACCATATGATACCAGAGTAAACACAAGCAGTCCAGGAGTTAGACCATTATTGCCAGGCTGTTACCCTTTTATTTACATACAACCTATATGAGACTCTTCCTGCCATATTGTCTGGTTTATTCAGTACATCCCATATACAATACAGGTTTTATACTGGCAATTACCTTAATACTACTTTTAGATTTATTTCTTATGACAGTACATGCAAGATTATTACTAACCTGCCTCACTACGCAGCCCCTGCAGCCTATAGGCATGGGCTTCCTGATTCACAGCTCACTCTGCTGCCACTGTCAAAGACATAAGAGGAATATTTTGCCATACCTATCCATAATATACATGAGGTGGCAATTATTAAACAGGTAGTTGAATGATACTTACACAGGGCTGGGACAGCACCCATCTGCCTAGCTTCTTGGATCCACTGATCCAAGAGCTCCCTCTTCCTCTGTTTCAGGTCAGCATAGTGATGTCTGACCTGCTCACCAGTTTGAGGGATGCCAGTGGCACTGGTGAGGTCACGGGCGAGATGGTCCCAGGCTACATCTTTATATTGGGAACCCTGGAACTGGCCCTGTAGCAGTCTCTCTTCACGGTCTTTTATGAGGAGTCCTGCCATGACTTTGGACTCCTGGATGCCCCAGTGCTGTGCTCAGAAGTGCAATCCTTCTCCAACACTGGCCATAGTGCCTACAGAAGGAAGCTGCAACCAGTTATGAGATGTATTCCCACCTGTGGGGTTTAAATAGGGACAATTTCCCGCACTTTGCCTTGATTGGATGGTTTTGAAAATGCTAAGCTATGGGGAAACCTGCTTACCTAAGGTTGGCATTGCTTAAAGGGGTATACCAATGGGCAAATCTATTTTGCTGGGTGACGCATTTGCTTACACCTAGTAAGCAGAGGTGAGCAATGCTTAGCGTTGCTTATTTTTAAATGTGCACACTATTTGTTGTTTGACATTGATATATCATTCATTACATTTTATATATTTGTTTGGTATCCATGTTCATGTGTATGTACACTGCATGGGGTACTTGTGTTTATTGGAGGATTTCACCACTTTATTACAATGAAACCTCACATCTGCACTTAATGCAGTACTCCAGTTCACACACACACATATATATATATATATATATATATATATATATATATATATATATATATATATATATATATATATATATGTGTTATGTAGTAGGTTATACAACATAAAACTGTTTATAGATTCTTTTCACATGTAAATTGTGATTTTGCTATAGTGAGGATCTGTTTGGGTATACCTCAATTTTATGTACAGCTGTGATGGCTTACTGGTTAACTGCTGTGGCTATAGTGTACAGGTGCCTGGGTTCAAGACCTGCAAGACCTGTTTATTTTATTGCTGGCAGAACAGGGGCTGTTGGATACAGAGTGATAAAGGCACTTTTAAGCAGGTGTAAGTGGGTTTGTGTGGGTTTGTGCGATGGTAAGCAATGCTAACTTCAGGTTGAATATGCTTACAGAGAGCTTCAAAATGTTTTAACCTGTGTGTGCATTGCTTACCCCTGCACAAACAGGCTTAAACCCGCTTACTACTGCTTAAAAGTGAATACTCTCCCTTATCCCCTCACTAATTTGAAAGAAATGAAATATGGGTCTTGGGAAAGTGGTAGATTTGGGCACTCTATGGATTTTTCATTCATTACACATTATAACTTCATTTAGTATCCCTGATTCATGTGGACATATACTGTATGGGGCACTTGTGTTTATCTGTGGAATTTACCACATTATTACAATGACACCTCACATCTTCACTTAATGCAGTACTCCAGTTCACAAATATATGTTATTTAGTAGGTTATACAGCAAAAAAAATGTTCATAAATTGCTTTCACATGGAAAATGGAATTTACTAATGAGGATCGCACTGGGAATGACTGCTCACAAAGAGAACGATCTGACCACTACACTATTGCAGTATTGCTTCAACTGAATGTATCTTGATATTTGTCTTCTTGTGCTATTTAAGCTACAGTATGCGTAGCTAAGCAATGGGCAAACCTACGGTTAAATTTAATCTGTTTGATAAAAAAAAATTCTCTACTGTTGCTTTCTCTAAGAAAGGACAGATTACACTTATTGCTGTGGATTCCAGCATGATCTGCACATTTGGCAGACATCCTAGCAACCCCCCATACCTCTCAACTTCTTCAAGAAAAATATCTCGACAAAGCTTGACAAACTGAGGTACAACTAGGGACATATTTTAAAAATTGCTCTTATAAATTAGGTAAGTTGCTAGAGTAACGGGATTTGTTTTAAAATAACACGTTTCTGATGGATTTGGTGTGTGAGACTCAGATGTATGCCATTTTTAATGACTTCAATCCTGACATCATCCCAGTGATTTCCCAGGACAAATGGGGTACAGGCCAACTGTATGGGCAACAAATCTCGACATTCTGCAGAGATTTGTACAGTTGTGAGGTATGCAACCTCCTATGAACATTCTCACTCATTGTAATTGCCGAACAGCTCTTCTTGAGTGCAGGGGCGTGTGTGTTGTGAGAGTCCTGCTCTCAGACACCCCCCCCTGCACTCGTCAATGCTGCATGTCTGTTTAGGAGCAGAGGCAGCGAGCCTTCATTACTATGCATGGAGCGTCACTGTGCTGCTCTTAGATGGTCGTTTCCATGCAGGACGAACTTATTCCTGCACTGAAGATTAGTGAATCCCAGGGATAGTTGGGCTATGTAATGAGTCACGATGATTATAACAAAAGTATTGTGCCCATCTTACATATGCAAGTGCATTTTATTAAATGTAATCATTGTCAAGTCTAGGAAACTGGACACATTAGTTTGAGGTTATATGTGAATCACTAGTGATATATGCTAAATAGTATGCTTTCATTATGCAAGCCTTACTGATTCATTGCTTGCAAGAAACAGTTTAACATTATCAATTTTCTTTAGTGTGATAGTCCAATCAAAAAGTTGTGAGAAATGGGCTTTTTTACATCCTTTTTAAAATGTTATCTTATAGCT
Source organism: Protopterus annectens (assembly GCF_019279795.1). Classification (NCBI taxonomy): domain Eukaryota; kingdom Metazoa; phylum Chordata; order Ceratodontiformes; family Protopteridae; genus Protopterus; species Protopterus annectens. The sequence goes on from NC_056730.1 coordinate 196,297,387, forward strand.
GCATTTAAACTGTTAATCAGTTGTGATTTTGATCTAAAGGCTCTGTACTTATGCCTCAGAGATAGTTGCATGAGCAGTGGAATTTCTCCTCTCAGTACTGTCCAGAGTGCTGAGGAAAGCATATCTTGCCAGGTGTGTTTGCTCTACCTAAGCAGCCCAAACTAAAACTTTCACTTGTTTTTGTCTGTAGTGAACTGTTTGCATGCTGCCAGGTGAAAAACAAAGAACTTCAACAATTGGCTAAGCTTCTGGTGCCATTCTAAAGGGATCTAGTATCTGTCTGCCTGGGATGACATGGTCGATAGACCACGATGCTTTGCCAGAGATGGCCTGCACCTGTTCTCCCTGGGATTCCGGATACTGGCTAAGGTTCTTGCCGCCCCTATAGTGCCTTTTTTAGGCAAGGTTCAAATGACAAATTCACCACCGTAACAGGAACAGGCAAGCAAAAAGTGAAGGTGATGCTACTCAATGCTAGAAGTCTAAATCTCAAAATGCACTCACTCGAGGCACCCCTTAAAATGGAGAACATCGATATCTGTGTATTGACTGAGACCTGGTTAAAGGCTCGAGAGAGCACCCCTGCACTACCAGGCTATAACTCATACCACACTTTTCAGCCATGTAACCTGGACCGGAACACCAAATGTGGAGGTGTGTCCATATTCATTAAGGATATCCACACCTCCAGGCTAGTTGCTCAGCATAATGCAGCCGAGGTTATCCAAGTGCAACTAACTCTAGGCAAAACTGCAATCCAAATTGTAGCATGCTACAGATCACCCACCATGCCCCAGGATTCCCACTCCTCTTTTCTTGATGTACTGGAAAATATTAGGGTTCAACCAAACACCCTAATAATGGGCGATTTCAACTACCCCCCATTAACTGGGAAAACTACTCATGTACCAACTCCTTCACTCAACGCTTTCTGGAAATCATAAACTCCAATGCCCTGGATCAACTTATCCACACCCCCACCAGGGGCAATAAATATCCTGGATCTAGTCATTACCAATATGAGTGACCGGTGTTCCACACCTGAAGTCAACGCCTCATTGGTCCGCTCCGACCATAAGCTAATTACCCTAGATATCCACATCCTGCCTCTACCCCCCATTAAGGAAACCATGGTAAAAAATTTCTCCAAAGCCAGCTTCATGATTCTTAAGATAGAAGTGGTGAACTTCATGACACCCATGCAGATGGACAATACAGTTACGACTACTGAATCCTACACAATTGCACTTTATAAGCACTTACATGAGTGCATGGATCGTGCTATCCCAAACAGAACCAAGACGCTATCCTCCAAAAAAAAGGAAGCCAATCTGGTGGTCCCCTGCCATAAACAAACTGTACAACAGAAGGAAGAAACTCTTGCAAAAGAGAGTAAAATTCCACGAGTGGAGGAGCTCCCTGGTCAGCCTCAGTAAGAAGCTGCGATCCCTGATAAAATCTTCCAAAGCTAGTTATGAAAACAAAATCGCCACTGATTCTAAAGACAACCACAAACCATTCTATAGCTATGTCAAGAATCTCAATGGCAACACTCAGATCTGCTTTGAGTTACAGCACAATGGCACTAAGTATACAGACCCAACTGATATTGCCAACATCCTGGCAGATAGGTTCAGTGCTAACTTTACCCCCCCCCTCTCACCCCCTAAAGAGCCCATCTCTATCCCGGAAGAATGCAAAGTTCCTGTAATCACGGCTGCACAGGTAAAAACCACACTCTCCAAAGCCAAGAACACAGCATCCATGGGACCAGACAACATCCCAGGCTGCGTTCTACATGACCTACAGAATGAACTGGCACCCCACCTAAGTACCATGTTCGATCATAGCCTCACCTCAGGCTTTGTGCCTGCTGAATGGTGCACAGCAACGGTTATCCCACTCCACAAGGAGGGAGCCACCACGGACCCCGGGAACTACCGCCCCATTAGCCTGACGAGCCTGGTCTGCAAGGCCATGGAACGTATGATCATGTAACTTATAAACAAAGATATTGGTAATCTCCAAACTCTGGATCCCACCCAGTTTGGGTTTGTAAAAGGCAGATCATGTCTCCTAAACCTGATAGACTTCTTTGAAGCAGTCACCAAAGCTGTAGACAAGAGTAAGGTGCTTCACACAGCCTATATAGATCTTGCCAAGGCTTTTGACACCATCCCCCACTCTGGAATTATAGATAAACTCACTAAACTAGGTATAAATCTCTATGTCACTAGGTGGGTTGTCAACTGGCTCACTGACAGAACCCACATTGTGAAAGTAGCAGACTCCAAATCCAACGTCAGACCAGTGACAAATGGAGTATCACAGGGTTCAGTCCTAGGTCCTCTCCTGTTTGGTATTTACTTCTCTGAAGTACAGACTAACACAAAAGGACTTTGGCTAATGAAGTTCACAGATGACTGCAAACTAGGAGCCATAATCAAAACTCTTAACGATGTGGACATCCTACAAAAGGGCCTCACTGAGACAGATGCCTGGTGTCAAAGCCATGGCCTCAAGCTCAATGCCAAAAAGTGCATTGTCATCCTCTTTGGTAAAAACTCTGTACCCATGAACTACAACATAGGCGGTAGTATACTTAACACTGAAAGTGTGATAAGAGACCTTGGGACACAGTTGGACAGTAGTCTCTCCTTTGATAATCACATCACCACAGTAGTCAGGAAATCCTTCTACATGGCACACCTCATCACAAAAGGTTTCTCATCCAGAAAAAAAGAGGTCATTGTTCCCCTCTACTCATCACTCATTAGACCCATTATTGAGTACAATGCCCCTTTTGCTATGTACCTCACAAGACATCTACAACAACTGGAAAGGCTGCAGAAATACCTCACAAAGAAGATTACCGGCCTCAAACAGATGCCCTACGCAGACCGTCTCAAAAACCTCCAGCTTTACTCCGTCGGATATCGCCTCCTCAGAGGTGATCCTCTGCCTAACATACAAAGCTATGTCAATCCCAGAGCTGTTGGACATGCTCCACTTAAAGAAATCACAATCCCTTCGAGCTACATGCTCTAGGGACCTAAACCTTGTCACCACATTAAACAGAACATGCCGGAGGGATAGATTCCTGTCCCAGAGACTTCCCATACTCTGGAATAAACTTCTTATCTATATCAAACAAAGCTCCTCATTACCACTCTTCAAGAAAAATCTTGATGATTGGATGGGAAATAGGAAATTCACCCCGGGATCACCTCTGTGGCTCTGCCCCACAGTGGCACAGGAAAATAATTTTCTTGGGTGGCAAAAGCCAGGGTACCTTTTTGGCTGGGCTTGTATAGGCCCCAGGGCCGATAGCCTAGTACCTACCTATGAACCTATGAATCTTAAAAAGAAAGAAAGACAAATGACATATCATGACTAATTGCAGTATGAATGTCTACACAATATTCAAGCCATGCTTCATGGACCTTATTTCTCTCAAATCACTTCAATTAGTCCTCATACCACAGAATTTGACAACTGTCAGGTGCATTTACTAAATTAACTAATGTCACTGTTGCAGTGGGGTGCAATGATGTCAGGCATATTTGCTCTACCTAAGGCAGACTAAATTCAATTTTTTTGCTTTTTTCCTTAGGTAGTGAACCATGTTTGTGTGCTGCTTTGGGGAGAGCAAATTGAAAAGATATTAAAAAAAGAATATGTGATATAGAAAAATGCAGAATGTAAATTAAATGAAATGCATGGGTATATGCAGCAATAACCAGAGCAAGAAGTACATTCAGTGAAAAATTCTTCCTTCCCACATCTCCTTGCAACATCAGACATCTACTTTCTGTAACACATTAAAACACTTCTAGTTACTGACAAAACAATGTGACAGTGAACAGATTAATGATCACATGATGTTAGCAAGAGTGACTACAGTTGTTTTTTTGTAAAAAAACAACAGACTGGTATCACAACATGTGATTAAATATTTCCAAAAGTCACTGTGGAGGCAACAATCGACAAAATAACACACTGGTACCACAGTAAATTCCACGATCCACTCTTGATTTAAATAAAAGCACAAGCTCTTTATTTAACAAGCCAAAAACAGTTGTTGAGCGCTTTCATGTATAAAAATACACTTCATCAGAACACTTGATAAGCCCTGGGGCTCTCTATAAATACTTAAAAAACCGCCAAAAGTTAATTGTTTAAGAGCTACGCCCTCACCATTTCTTAAAACTACAGTACTTACTTTCTCACTAATAATACATACTGAACCTTCAAATAAAACACTAAATGCCATTGTGTGTAAATTTGTACTCCTAAAAACCTAGTCTTTATCAAAAAGCAACAATATTGTACTGTGTAGTACGTGTTTAAAAATAACACAAAAATGCAATGTCAAACATTGTCACATATTAGAAATCTGTCTTAACATCTTTCCTTACAAGACAGTATTTGTTGGATATAAAATTCAACTGTTACTAAAACACTACCTGTACATGCCATATATAATATTAATATAAAGACAATAAAATTCTGTAAACAGATTTCTACAGGTTGTATACTTCTATTAAATTTTTAAATGCAATACTGAAAATAGGAAATAATTAATCGAGATGTTATGTGTTCCTAACCAAGGGTTTTGTGGGGATCATATCATTGAGACCTGGAAGACAAGCTGCATTTAATTTCAACTGCCATTTTATTTCTTTCTCTCCAACCTTTCTCTTAATGTCCCCACCCCTCGGATTCTCCCTAACTACTTCCAAAATTCCAAATTTAAACTTGTCACATGTTTTACTTTTAGAGATGTGCCTAAATAAGGCATTGTTCTCATCCCTCTTCCCTATACAATAAATATGATCGTAAATTCTGTTTTTAAGTAACCTGTCGGTTTTCCCGACATAATAACAGGGACAAGAGCAGCACATAGCTAAGTAAATCAAGTGCTTGGTATTGCAATTACCATAGGCAAATCTAATTTTATTGTTGTTAATGTTTTTTAAGGTACAACAAACGTCCTCGCAAATGAAGGCACATTGCGAGCATCTACCACATTTCCTAGTCCCCCATCTCTGTGTGTTGTTACTCCCCCCTTGTCTATTGGCCTTCCATTCAATAAGATTTTTAATGTTCGGGCCTGTTTTGTATACAAAGGTGGGCCTGTTACTAACGAAATCTTTGATAGACTCGTCACTGGTGATAATGTTCCAATTGGAATTAATAATTTTTTTGACATCACCTGCATGTTTCCCATACTTGACGATGTAAGATTTCGAATATTGATTTGTGTCTTTGTTGTCATGACATTTCTTACTAATATCAGGAAGGATTAGTCCCTTCCCCAAAAGTGGTGTATACTTTTTCCCCCATTCCTGTATCACAAAGCTGGTCACATCCGTGACCAATTTGGGCGGATACCCTTTGTCCCTAAACATTCTCCCTATGTGGTTGATTTCCAACTCCATGTCCGCTTGGAGCGTTGTCATCCTCGCAGCCCGAATACACTGCCCTTTGATGATACTACGTTTCTGTGAGTAGGGGTGACTACTGCTAAAATCCAAGTAACCATTACTAAATGTGTCCTTCCTATAGATCTTAGATTGAAAGGACCCCCCATCATTAAATATGTACACATCAAGGTAGTTGATTCCACTCATGTTGTATTGATGTACAAACTCTAAATAGGTAGTAGTCTGGTTGATGTATTCAATGAATTTGGACAATAAGGTAGTGTCACCCTTCCATAACAAAAACAGGTCATCCAAATAGCGGACATAGCAGGATATGTGTTCCATCCACTCACTATGCAATACAAACTCTTCCTCCCAATCCAGGAGCACAAGGTTGGCATAAATGGGGGCGCAGGCTGCCCCCATAGCCACACCAGAGATTTGTCGAAAATATTCACCTTCGAAGAAAATGAAGTTGTTGTCAAGTACAATTTCTGTGAATTCAGAAATGAGCCTGATCTTCTCCCAACTTAACCCACTATGTTTCCTCAAACTAGCTGTAAATCTTTCCAACCCATCATCCTTGGGTATACAGGAGAAAAGATCCTTGATATCAACCGTGAAAAATTCTTCCTTCCCACATCTCCTTGCAACATCAGACATCTACTTTCTGTAACACATTAAAACACTTCTAGTTACTGACAAAACAATGTGACAGTGAACAGATTAATGATCACATGATGTTAGCAAGAGTGACTACAGTTGTTTTTTTGTAAAAAAACAACAGACTGGTATCACAACATGTGATTAAATATTTATTCAGACACCCCTCTGTAAACATATAATTAAAGTGGATTTGAACCACGAATCATGTCATTTAGACTCACTGCCCTCACACATTGTGCCACATAGAAAGTTTGCTGCCAGGTGTAGTTTCTTCACTGAGTACTATCCAGAGTGCTGACAGTCACAAACTGTTTTTTGGCATGATTTGTGCTACCTAAGGCAGCCTAAGCTAAATTTTTCACTTATTTCCTTAAGCTGTAAAAGTGACTTTCATGGTACCAAGTGGCATGTAAATGTAGAAGGCAATATTTAGCAGAAAAATGCAAACAGCTTTGGAGGAATAACAAGTTGAAGACATAAAATGAATAACAATGTATATATAACAATGATCACAGCTTGTAATGCATTACAGAGATACACTCAGCCATCTCACATCTTATTGCCACATCAGTACTGTCATGTACGTCTCACAATAAGAGTACTTTAGCTGATGCCGTGGTAATGGAGAAGGAATGTATATATAACAATGATCACAGCTTGTAATGCATTACAGAGATACACTCAGCCATCTCACATCTTATTGCCACATCAGTACTGTCATGTACGTCTCACAATAAGAGTACTTTAGCTGATGCCGTGGTAATGGAGAAGGAATGTATATATAACAATGATCACAGCTTGTAATGCATTACAGAGATACACTCAGCCATCTCACATCTCATTGCCACATCAGTACTGTCATGTACGTCTCACAATAAGAGTACTTTAGCTGATGCCATGGTAATGGAGAAGGAATGTATATATAACAATGATCACAGCTTGTAATGCATTACAGAGATACACTCAGCCATCTCACATCTTATTGCCACATCAGTACTGTCATGTACGTCTCACAATAAGAGTACTTTAGCTGATGCCGTGGTAATGGAGAAGGGCACAGGGACCAGCAGAAATGCGTTCCTTGTTCACACAGCACAAACAATTTATATTTTAATCATTTCAGACTTATCTGTCTGTCAGTTTTAGTCAGTACTCACCTGACTTGAGCGTCCCACATCATTTTCATACAACAAAATGGTTGAGAAGAATTCTTATGAACTCCCTCAGTCAAATGATCTGGGAACAGGTTTTAATCCCTGCATCACCTGTCCTGTTTTTCTAAGCTGAATATCCTTATATGTTATGAGACAGACTGCCGAGTAAAGTGCAATAATGCCAGTCTTCATTGTGCTATTGGTGGCAGTCCAAATAAAAATTCTCTGTTTTTCCTTGGGCAGTCAAATGGAGTTCAGTGCTATTGAATGCTGCCAGTCAATGGTGTGCATGGTCAATAAAAATAATATTGTAGATCAAATAGCTTACATGTAAATGTTTAACCAAATGTTTTATGTTGCAACAGGGACCTGTATGGATTTGACCCCTCAAACGAGGGTACTGAAAGTAATAATTTCACAGAATTTCCCAGAAATGCCACAGAAAAAGACATATATTGCAGGTTAATAGGGCCATACTAGTGTACTAGGCTAATGACCACAAGGCATTTTTAAGCCTAACAATGCATCCTACATCTCTAACAAGTTCTGGTATCATTGATAAGTGTAAGCAGGAACTTGGGAGATAAAACATTTAAAAGTAGGGCCCTGAGAAATGAAATATTTACAAGACTATTTATAGCCAACCTGCTAGCAGATAGGTTCAGCACAAACCTCACCCCCCATCCCACCTAAAGACCCATTTGAAATCCCTGATACATGTCCTGCAGCTCACATCCCTGTAGATCAAGTGTTAAAGGCCCTATCCAAGGCCAAGAACACAGCTTCCATGGGACCTAACAGTATCACAGGCTGTATTCTGTACCATCTCCAGCAAAAACTAGCTTTGCCATTGAGCACCCTATACAAGCACAGCCTAAGTAAAGACGTCATTCCAGCAGAGTGGAGAACTGCTGTTGTCATCCCCTTGCACAAAGGTGATGCCACTACTGACCCTGGAAACTATTGCCCCATTAGCTTGACAAGTCTGATCTGTAAAGCCATGGAGCATATTATTATGGATCTCATAGACAATGACATAGGCAATCTCCAATCACTTGACCCCACCCAGTTTGGAGTCATCAAGGGCAGCTCTTGCTGTTGAACCTGGTTGACATCTTTGAGAATGTCACCAAGGCTCTGGATGAGGGAAAGTCATTACCTACAGCTTATCTTAACTTGGTCAAGGCCTTTGATACAATCCCCCACTCAGCCATCATCAAAAATCTAATACAACTTGGCATAAATCCTTATCTCATCGGTGGCTAATCGGCTCACCGACAGGACCCACAAGAGCAAAATAGGTGCCTCCACCTCTAACAGCAGACCTGTCACTAGTTGTGTTCCCCAGGGATCTGTCCTGGGACCCCTACTGTTTGGTATCTACCTCTCAGGGGTCCAGGCAAAGACAAAAGACCTGTGGCTGACCAAGTTTGCAGATGACTGTAAGGTGGGTAAGTTGGATGCTATCATTGACTCTCCAAATATTAACATACTGCAAGAGGGTCTCAGAGCAACAAATGACTGGTGTCAAAGTCATGGCCTTAAGTTAAACACAAAAAATGTATTATCATACCATTCAGCAAAAACACAGCCCCTGTTGATTACCACATCAGTGGCAACCCCCCTAAGCATACAATCTGTGGTGAGAGACCTGGGTATTCAGGTTGACAGCAGTCTCACATTTGATCATCGTATAGTGGCAGTGGTCAGAAAAGCCTTTTACTTGGTTCATCTCATAAGTAATGGGACTGGACTGCATCCAGAAAAAAGGAGGTTATTACCTCTCTGTACTCCTCCCTCATTAAGCCAATAATTGAGTATAATGCCTCTTTTGGTATGTACCTCTCCAAACACCTGCACCAACTGGAAAGGCCACAGAAATACCTCACAAAGAAAATCCATGACTTTCAACACCTGTCCTATGTGGACAGGCTCAAATTATTATCACTCTACTCGGTATCATACAGATTGCTCAGAGGTCATCTATGTCTCGCCTACAAGACAATATTGGACCCTGCCCTGTTAGAGATTCTTCATATCCATAAGTCTAACTCCTCACACATTACCCACTCAAAAGGCCTAAATCTAATATGCAACATCAACAAAACCTGCTGGAGAGACAGGTTTGTCTTCCAGAGGCTGCCCTGTCTCTGGAATAGGCTTTCCATACATGTCAAACAGAGTACTTTGCTGACCCTCTTCAAGTGCAACCTTGATGAGTGCATGGAAAACCACAAATTTGTCCAAGGGGTTCCATCTGTTTCCCTCATTCACAGGGGTGACAGGTGCTGACTGAGGTTTCTTTTTTGGGGATAAACTCTTGGCTAGGTTTGTAAGGGGTCCAGGGTCATTAGCGTAGTAACCACCTATGATCCTATGATCCTATGACTGATTGTGTCCACTACCGACATAGGTGCTAAACCAAGAACAAATTTCCTGTTCCCCATCCAACTATCTAAGATCCACTTGAATTGAGTTATGGAGGAACTCTGCTTCGCATTGACAGGGGGCCTGTTCCAGGGAAAGGACAGTCTCAGGGATACATATCTGTCTCTCCACTAGGTCCTAATTATATCACAGGCAAGATTTAAGTCTTTAGAATGGGTAATTTATGGGTAATTTTGGTGTTGCTTGCTTTACAGATATGCAAAAGGTCCATCATGGTGGGGTCTGAAAATACCTAGCATGCCAGGCATAGTTCTCCACTTAACAGCCTTTGTGAAACAAAATGCAGGGACAGGGCTTTGAGGCAGTCTGTACTGGTTGTGTTACTTATGCCTCATATTCTTTTAGAGAGGAATCTCTGTGGGTATTCCAGTTGTTGGGTGTGTCTGGTTACGTACATACCAAATGGGGCGTTGTACTCAGTGACAGGTCTGATGAATGTTGAATCAAGTGGAACAATGACCACCTTGGATCTAGATGCTATACCTCTGTTTATAAGTCGCACAACATAGAATGAGTTCCTCACTACTGTAGACACATGAAAGGCTAGATTACTGTGTATGTGTGTCCTTAAGTCCCTGACTACTGGGTTGAATTTAAGAGTTATGCTGTCAATATGATAGTTACCGGGTGTGGATGACTTAAGGAAAGATGTTATTATGTATTTCTTGGAATTTAGTTTTACTCAATGGCTCTGACACAAGTTGTGTCAGCCATCCTGGAGAACATTAGTGTTGATGGGGGATTCTATGACTGCTCCTAATTTGCAATCATCTGCAAATCTGATCAGCCAGAGGGGGAGTGTGCTCGATGGCATGCAATAGTCAGTATCTAACCTAGTTGTGACTGTCCTGTTTACTCAGATAATCTTGTCAAATTGACACTTCTCTGTACTTTTTGGATTTATTTGGGGGTTAGATTGTTTGAGGATCCCATCAGAAAGAAAGCAACCTCAGTAGTTCAGAAAAGTAAAACCTACCTTTTGGATTGCACTATCTCTCTTTGGAAGATGGTGGTAACACATGTAAGGAATTAAAGTGGCAGATTTAGCTTTCTTTTCCATGGAGGAACTCAAAGTGCTATGGTTGAGTATTAAAGCACTCATTACTACACCACAGGTGATCCTGCATGATGTCTAGCAAATAAAGCTGCTATCTGTAACACAAGTGAAAGCTCACACACATTAAGGATTGCCCGGCAGAGCATCAGAAACAAGTTGTGAGCATTACAGCGATGGTGACTATACACTTCTTGAGGCATAAAGAAATCCAAGCCCACTATGTAGTCTAGAAAATAAAGTAGATGACATTGAGAACAGGGCTAGATTGAACAATTTCCAACTTATTGGTATGCCAGAGTGTCTGGAGGGGGAGAATTTGGTGGCTTTTATTGCTGTAGCCCTGACAAGTTATTTATGCCAAAATAACTTTGGAAAACACCAATAAGTGCCAACGACTGCCAAAAAAGTATAATCCACAATTTATTGTCACAAAGCACGAACACGAACTAATACGACAAGCAAAAAAAAAACAGACAGATGAAATATGTAGCAAACAGAGTTAAGCACTTTCAACCATAGTTACTGGTCTTCATCAGAACTACTACTTTCAAGTTAATCTACTACTTATATAAGCTTTTTGGCGCCAAAACTGCTCATTCCATTTAAAGTTATACTGACACATTATTGAGTAAATAACTAAATAAATAACTAAATGAAAATCAATCTTACCACTACATGAGAATATTAGAATATTTGTACTACAATCTCCTAACCTTAAAATTCTCAATTCTAACAGAGCAACTACACATTTACAACCAAATGTTGCTCGTCGGTATAATACCATAATTGAAAAGATAAACTTCACAAAAACATACGTATGAATACGCGTAATGTGAAAACAGTATAATATAATATTCAAAAACCATCAACAAACCCATTCATATTTGAAAATATATATTTAAAAGAAATTAAAAAAAAAATTTATGTATGATAGTAGTAAATAATATATATACAATTAAAAATAAAGATATTAAAATATTGAAATATTCTTATGCAGATGAATTACTTTTTATATTTTATTTTTTTGTTGTTTTATTACTTACTAGATGAATTATCTTGCTTGATGCTTAATAATGAATAATGATGATAGTGACTCTAGGGACAACAAAGATGTAAATGGACTGTTCCATTTTCATTAAAATTAATTCATTTTAAAAACCAACTAATCCAATATTGACTTATTAACATAAAATTAATAATAAAATAACTACTAAAATTTGATAAAAATGACTTATATAATTAAATAAATAAATTACATAAATATATAAATAATTAATAGATAATAAATAATTATATATCTTATGGTTATATTATATCACTTTATACTAATAACAACGATTTAGTTGATATAAATTCATTTAATCCAGGAGAAGTGGTGGCTTCTAAACATATTTGCCACCATGTTTCTTTGTATGCTAGTAAACTTTTAATATCACCACCTCTAGGATCCATTTCAATAGTATCAAGAATGCTAAACATAAAATGATGGTCATCGCCTTTAGTATCAACATGCCGAGGTAAGGCATTAGTTTTGTCTTTGGTCTTAATGCTGTAGATGTGGTCATATATATGTCTTTTAAGAAATCTTTCTGTCTTTCCATCGTAAAAACTTGAACATTTTCCACATTTAGCTAAATATACTACATTTTTTGTATTGCAATTCCCATATCTACATCTTATGTTGGATTTCAATCCAGTCTGTAATTTTATTTTACTTTCCAAAGACATATATCTACATTGATTACAGAATCCACATTTACTACTTCTTGTATTATTACTCAAAAAATTCTTACTTTTCTTCTCTGTATATCTATGTTCCATAAAAAAGTTCATATTTTTACCCATATTATATATAAAATTTGGTTTGGATCCCAATAATTTTACCAAACTTGTATCACTACTTATTAAATACCAAAATTTATAAATAATTATTTTTATCTGATCTACCCCTAAGTTATATTGTAATATAAACAGTTTCTGATAACTATAATTCGATATGTTTGTAAGGGATTTAGTATCACAATTGTTAAAAAATATATTGCCAGCTCCCAAAAGTGGTCTGTATTTTATATTCCATTGGTTTGTGACATATACTATTATTTCATCCAACATTTCTTCAGGATATCCTCTTTGGATGAATAAACTTTTAATGTACTCTAATTCTTTTTTCATATCTTCAAAATTAGAAACCATACGTGCTGCATGGATACATTGCCCCTTAAAAACATTTTGTTTAACTTTTTGTGGGTGACAGCTGCTATAAGCTAAGTAGCTGTTGGAGAAAGTACTTTCCCTATATATTGTAGAATAAACTACACCCTCTTTGTAATGGATATGGGTATCCAAATACGGTAAACCATTATTACCCTGAGAATATGTGAATTTCAAATAATCACTGCTCGTGTTGAGAAAATCTATAAATTGTTGCAACATTTCTTGTTCACCTTCCCAGAAAATGTAAATATCATCAAGAAATCTTGAATAATATTTTACATGAGTGAAATATTGACTGGGAAACAAAATGGTGTCCTCCCAATTAAGCACAACAAGGTTGGCATATATGGGGGCACAAGCTACCCCCATAGCTACCCCCCTCGTTTGCTTAAAATATTCTCCTTCAAAATATATAAAGTTATTGTCTAAAACAATGGACATCATTTCAACCAATAAACAAATTTCATCCCAGTCAAAATTAGTATGTTTAACTATGCTGTTTTTGAAGGCCTCTAAGCCTTCCTGCTTTGGGATACATGAGAACAAGTCGATGACATCCACTGTAACTGTGATTATACAAGTAGTGATAATATTACTATTTTTTATTATATCAATTGGAAAATTAGCTAGAAAAACCCAGGAATCCTTAACCATGTGCTTTATTGTCGAATACATACTTTTTAATTTAATATCTATATACTTGCCAATAGGAAATGTTTTAAAATTACTACCCGACACTATTGGTCTAAAAGGAGGGTCTCAAATATTTTTGTGCACCTTGGGTATTCCTATAAGGGTGGCTACTTTAGGAAATTTAACCTTTACAAATTTATATGTTTCTTCAGTAATACAACCATCTAATAAATATTCCTCTATGTAAGAATCAATACGTTGATATGCTATATGTAATTCATTAAGTGAAATCATCTCATAGTTACCTGTTAAATATAGAATATCATATATTTTCTTAGTATACTGTATATTGTCATATAGCACTATCCCTCCCCCCCTTGTCTGGTTTCATTAGTCTAATATTATAATCATTCCTAATTTCATTTAATAATTTCAATTCATTTTTTGATAAGTTGTTAATATTAGTAGTCTGTTTCAAATTAAAATATTCCTGATATAATTCCCTTGTTACTACCCTATCAAAGGTGTCTATAGAAGGATGATTAGGTGGTGTAAAAGTACTAGTTTTATTAAACAAATTGCTTGATTTTAAAATAGTATTAGTATGTTCAATTTTTGGTGTATTATTAAAAAATACTTCCAAGTTGATCTTTCTAACATATTTCTTAAAATCTATCAGTAAATCAGTTAAATTAAAATTTGGATTAGGAATAAATGTCATACCTTTCACAAATAAATAAAAATAAACACTATTAATTGCAATGTTAGAATAATTATAAATGTTAAAATTTTTATATGTGTAAACATTTCCATTAATTGTTATGTCCTCATCTTTGTTGTCACCATTGTTGTTTATGTTCATCAAAGTGTGGCTGGATTTCTCAAAAGATTGATTAGTATTTGAAGCAAATTGTTTATGAGTTCCATCTACAACAACATTGTTATGGCAAGGGGTCAATAATTCTGGTAATGCTGATTGTATCCCTTCCTGTTGAAGAGATTTTTTCTCTGATATGGTTGACTTATGTCCTTTGGATGTCACTGAAAATCCTGTCTCACATATTGGCCCCTTTTCTCATGTAATTCCTGATATCCATATTCATCATTATTATTGGAATTATTGTAATTATAATTATATTTATTATGGTTGTTAAAACCTTGTTTATTGTCATTCCTAGCACTAGGCCAATAATAAGCAATCCCTTTGTTATATTGTTCCCTATCCCTTAACAGTTTATTTGATTTGCATTGACTTACTTTAACAATCAATTTCTCAGCTTCTAAGAATTGCTTATTGTATAACCTCTCCCATTCTGTAAATAATAAATCATTTACTATATGTGTATTGAGTTTCTCGGCTTCCTGTATTAAATTACTTAATCTTTCATCATTATTTTTAATTAATAAGCGCATATAATTATACCCACTCTCGTCAAAAAAGAAATGAAATTCATCTTTAACTGCACTAGTTAAATCTATACCCATGGGTTGTTTAAAAAACCTCAAACCCATGGGAAAAATTTTACTATCAACACATTTAGTTAAATATACATTATCAATTTTCAGTCCATTTATAGTTTTTAACTTCTTTCCTAAGGCATAAATCATGCTTTTGAGACTCCCAGTCTCATCAAAAACATTAATAGCATCAAATTTCTTATTGCCATTTATATTCCTAGCTTCAATTTTATCTATGTCATAATTACAGTTTAAAAACTGGTTGAATTGTTTGTCTTTAGAGTTCAAAGCTTGCTGTACTGAAGGACCACGTGATTGAAGGGTTGATGGAAGGGTACCCTTAATGTTATTCTCAGTAACTGCTGAGTAAGTCTTAACAGGTAACACCCGCTTTGGTTTGGTACCCATTCTCTTAGCCTCTAAATCGATGTCGTAGAGGGAAAAATCAAAAGTAATGTCAGTCATATTGATGTTACTACTCGACAATGGTGCTGTAATATCAAGTACATTGTATTGGCTTTCATTATGAACTTTCTGCCCATTTGGTATATCAAGACTGTCATTCAATGCCTCACCTTCACTATCTGGAACATTGGTGTTATTATTTTTTGTCATATTAGAGCCAGGCATCACTGCATTGTGAGTTTCCCTAATAGATCCACTCGAATCAGATAAGCCCACCCGTGGGGCTGAAACTTCCGAAATATCAGCTGGCGTGTTGTGCGAGAAATTAGATTTAGCTGTTTTACCAGGTTTGTCTCCTGACAATACCTTATTGACCAAAAAAACAAGTCTGGCAAGCTTGCCTTTAAGCCCTGCTAATTCCTCTTTTAAACAACCGATACTGCTGTAAACCTCAGAATCAGTATTGGTCATGCCCAAGGCATCAGCATTGGAAATGTTCGTGCTCGAAAAATCCATGTTAACAGCAGTAGCACCGGTGTCCTCCGCAGCCATAAACAACAACAGAATAAAGCTTACTTCACAGTACCTCCAAAAATAACTTTGGAAAACACCAATAAGTGCCAACGACTGCCAAAAAAGTATAATCCACAATTTATTGTCACAAAGCACGAACACGAACTAATACGACAAGCAAAAAAACCAGACAGATGAAATATGTAGCAAACAGAGTTAAGCACTTTCAACCATAGTTACTGGTCTTCATCAGAACTACTACTTTCAAGTTAATCTACTACTTATATAAGCTTTTTGGCGCCAAAACTGCTCATTCCATTTAAAGTTATACTGACACATTATTGAGTAAATAACTAAATAAATAAATAAATGAAAATCAATCTTACCACTACATGAGAATATTAGAATATTTGCACTACAATCTCCTAACCTTAAAATTCTCAATTCTAACAGAGCAACTACACATTTACAACCAAATGTTGCTCGTCAGTATAATACCATAATTGAAAAGATAAACTTCACAAAAACATATGTATGAATACGCGTAATGTGAAAACAGTATAATATAATATTCAAAAACCATCAACAAACCCATTCATATTTGAAAATATATATTTAAAAGAAATTTTTTAAAAAAAATTTTTATGTATGACAGTAGTAAATAATATATATACAATTAAAAATAAAGATATTAAAATATTGAAATATTCTTATGCAGATGAATTCTTTTTTATATTTTATTTATTATTTATGCAGCAACAATCACTTGATTATGGACTGGGCACTAGGGATTATGCCTAAGACTTGTAATCCTAATATTCCAAGACATTTTATTCTGAAGTGTCTCAACTATAGTGATCGTGAAAGAACTTTGCAGAAAATAAGAGAAACAGGTGTAACCAATTGAAATGTCATGATTCACTAGACTGAGCTGAATGAAAAGACTTGCATATATTAAGCTGAGATGCCATTTCTTTGAATTTTCCGTTTTCGCTGAGGTATGATGATCTCAAAGTTGGTATATATAAGTTTGTGGCTGGGGGAGTTGCCCCCCACATGGTGGGATGCAATGGGGCCTTGCCCCTGCAAAAAGTCGTTTTAAGGAGAACATTTTTTGAGATTCACTCCTCCCATTTTTTTGGTCTTTTTTTTTCAGCTTGTCAGCACTGGGCATTTCGAGTGCAGACATTTCAATAGGGAGCTGAGACAGGTGGTTTTATTATATTAAGGAACATAAAATTAGGTTTGTGTTTGACTACTCCACAGCTTTATATCTTAAAAGGAAAGCATTTGTTATGGCTTTGAGAAAATGCAAGGAGAAAGGTTTGCAGCACATATTCACTTTCCCACCACTCTCCACTTTCAATTCTAAGACCAACATTATTATTGTTTACATCTTAAGAAGGCAGAAGCATTCATGGACACCATGCCTACTAGCTCTAAAGCTAAGAGGTTGTGGTGGTGGAGAGTAAGTAAAAAGATAGAACTCAATCTCCTTGCCTAGCAAATCATCTTTCACAAAGAAAAGATATGGAGGTGTAAGCAAATCCTTGATGGTTACATTGGTATTTCTACATTGCAGGGGAAGACCAGCCAAAGCCCACACCCACCGTGGCAAAATCTTGGTCAACTATCCTCAAAGAGGTGGAATGTGAATTGGCTAATGACTTCTTCATGGCAGACTCTTCAGAAAGGAACTATCATGGCTGGAACCGGATAAAATTATTCTTCTGCCCCCTATTTCTTTAACCCCGTCACCAATGTAATTTCAAATACAGCACTTTATTTACAAGTTTTCATCACCAGATAAGTGTTACATCTTGGCAGTAGTGTGTGATCTTTGTGGTGTTTCAGTGTAGCTTGCAAGACTTAAACCTTAGTTCATAAGGGATAGTATTAATACCTCCTCCTTTTGTTCTGTCTCCTGGAGGGTGTGCTTTTCAGGATATTATTTATTTGCCTGTTTGTCTGGGGCATAGAGTTCCACTGTGTGGGCAGAAAGCATTAATCCTGTTTCTGCTATTTATCCCAGCTGTTTGGACTTTGCAGGTAATAACTGAAGTTCTATATATTAGGTTACTTACTGACAGTATACATTTTTAGGCAACTGTACATAGTTATCACTTTTCTTTTCATTACTTCTGCTTGTGTTAATCTATCATTCATGTGGATGGATCTTTCCACCAGTCCTTGAAGGTTATATTGTTGAATAGATTTCATATTTATTTTGGCTCCTGCTTTCCAAGGCTCAGCCATAATCTCACTTCAGGTGAATTCTCTATCTGGAAAGGTGTTCACCAACTTGGACAAGACAGATGTTCCTGAGAAAGGTATTTATGTCTCTTCTAATCTGATTGTTTTGGTGTCTTGGAATGTTAAGGGGTGGGTTCCACATATGGAAATGGTGTTTGGCAAAATAATGTGTTCATGAGTGAATGTGTGTGTGTGTGTTTTTTTTTACAAGAAACTAAAGTCAAACATAAAAATTAATTGAGTACTTTCTATGCGTGGTCATAGGTTCATAGGTTCATAGGTAGGTACTAGGCTATCAGCCCAAGGGCCTACGTAAGCCTAGCCAATAAGATTCCCTGGCTTATGCCACCCAAGAAAAGTTATTTTCCTGTGCTACTGTCGAGCAGAGACACAGAAGTGATCTCTGTGGTGTATTTCCTTTTTCCCATCCACTCATCAAGATTTTTCTTGAAGAGTGCTAATGAAGAACTCTGCTTGACATAGATGGGTAGCCTGTTCCAGAGTATGGGAAGTCTCTGGGACAGGAATCTATCCCTCCAGCATGTCTGAGCAGTAGAAGGCATACAAGTGTAATTCTTCTAAAAGGGGAGTGGTTAGTTTGCTCCACAGACAACTGGGCTGGCATATTGAATTGGATTAGAAGGATATGGGAAGATGATTAATCTTGAAAGTCAGGACTGCAGTTTCAGTTATTTAATAGTTTCCTGTTAAGTGTTTGGCGGTTTCCTGTATAGATGCAGACACCTTGAGTTGACATTTTTTCTGTGAAACCACATTGAAATTTCAGCAATACTAAGCTGCTTACTGGGAAATTAGATTACAGTGACAAGTACTGCCCCCAGAGTTGCAAACCAGATACTCTCGACAGTACTTTATATTATCACTGCAAACATTTAATCAATAAAGAAGGGCCTGTTGCCATCAATATGAACTTTCTCACTCTATTACCAACTTGGTGAATATAGGCATCCTGAGGCAATGCAGAAATTCCCTTATGCATACTGAAAACCAACTAATTCTCAAAGAAACTGATAAGGTATGACAACGATGTATTTACATCATGTCACTAGAGGCAAAGCACTCCTAATGTCAATCAGGTTGTTAGTAGTACACACTCTGCACCCATCACACACACTTCAGACATATAGACCCCACATATGCTGCGGCACTTAAATGTAACCTTCCTAACCTCCAAAGACCTTCTAGATGAAGTATGCATAGCAAACACTCTCAGTATCCCAGAATGCACTCTTTTAAAATAGCACAGACTAAAAAAATACAGCCACCTCTCATGGAGCCTCTACTTATAAGCCCATAAGGCAAGACACAACACAATCCAACATTCTGGTCATTGGAGACTTCATTGTGAGACACACTGATGTACCTCTCTCCAGGATGAGTAAGGCGAAATTCATGGTCACTTGCTTATCAGGGACCTGGATCTGCCACATTACATATGCACTCAGGTCATTGGCCCACAAGTACCAGTATGATTGAGTCATAGTTCATGTGGGTGTAAATGACCTGAGATGTACTTCTGAATACTATCTGAAGAGACACATCATGGAGCTCTTGGAATATGTGTGCCAGGCTTGTATGAAACTAGTATTGAGCAGCATTTTACCTTCTGCAGGTGTGATGCCTTAATATAAATAGAAGATGACTGACTTTACTAATTGGGTCAGTTTCTGGCGTCATTCTAATGGGGTGCAATATTTGTCAGCATGTAAGGATATGGTAAATAGACCACATTGCTTTGCCAGGGATGGTCTGCACCTCTCCCCTCTAGGCTTTCAAATATTAGCTAAAACATTGTCCTTCCCACAGTGACTTTTTCAGGCAATGCAAAACTGAAAGTAGTTCTGACATAGCAGGTCAAACCAAGAAAATCTAAAGGTGTTACTGCTCAGTGCTTGGAGTTTAGTCAAGAAACTCCATTCCCTACAATTTCCCCTCACCCTAGGGAATGTTGACATCTGTGTAGTCACTGAGAGGTGGTATAATGCCATAGACAGCACACTGACAGTGCAAGGCTATAATGATTTTCACACATTTAGGCCAGCTACTACACATACAGGGACTAAAGGTGGAGGTGTCTCAATTTACATAAAAATAAATATACCTCAAGGCTGATCAAACAGCAGAATGCACTTAAGCTTCTCCATGTTCATATCACATTAGGCAAAATCCCATACCACTTCCTTGCAAGCTATAGGAACCCTCTATGACCCAGGAAACCAATAACATGTACTTAAGCTTATTGAAAACAATCGCCATCTAACCTAATACCATATTCATGGGTTACTTTAATTACACAACAGCTAACTGGCAATCGTATACAATATGAAATGTGTAACACAGAAATTCCTGGATTTTGTAAACACAAACTCCCTGCACCAGATTGTCAATAAGCCAATCAGGAACACAAGCATACTTTGATCTGGATCCCACTAATATGGGAGAGTGCTACACACCCCATAGGGTAATGTCTTTTCTGGTAAGGTCAGACCACAATATGGTCACATTTGAAGTAAAACTAAAACCCAGAACTCCAGCTATCCCTGGAATGTTCAGGAACTACTCTAAGACAGATGTAATACTGTTAAGTGATAACCTGGGAAAATTTCAAACCCCATAAAACCTGTGAGCATTGCTGCCTTCTCAGAACTGTTCACACAAAACCTATACAAGCATGTTACTAGCTGCATAGAAGCAGCTGGACCCACCAGCAAGAAGTACAGGACTTACTCAAAAAACAAGCCACCCCAGTGGAATCACAACAATAATAGGCTATATAAGAGAACAAAGAAAATCATGGCAAAAATTAAGAGGTGTAGCACCAGCAAGATAAAAGCACTCTCATCAAATTAAAGAAACAAGTTAGAGGACAACTAAACTCTAACAATGCTAAATTTGAGGTATATTTGACCTCCCAGGCAAGGACATCCAGAACACACTCTTTAGCTATGTCCGCAACCTGAAAGGCAATACACAAGTGTATGCAGATCTCACGGAGCCACCTATCCTGAACCTAAAGATATAGCAAACCTACTGGCAGAAAAATTCAGCTCTAACTTTACCCCTCTCTCCCCCTCAACCTCCCTTCAGGAAATACCATCAAATTCTCTAATCAACAGGCCCTCAATACTCTCTCAAACACCAAGAATAATGCATAGAGGGGCCCAGACAATATTCCAGGATGCCTAGTAAATTGCACTAACTATGACCTATCAGGCCCTCTGGAATTCCTAGTTAACTGTAGCCTACAAACAGGCTTTGAGCCTCATAAATGGAGAACAGCAACAGTGATCCTTCTGCACAAAGGTGGGCCATCTATAGACTCTGGAAACTAGAAACCTATAAGTCTCACTAGTCTCATATGTAAAGCAGTAGAAATAATTATCATGGAAATTATTTATAATGACATAGGAAACTTCCAGACACTGGACCCAAACCAATTTGTTTTCATCAAGGGTATGTCTTGCCTACTCATCCTGGTGGACTTTTTTGGGAAGATCACCAGAACAACTGATGAGGTCAAAACTGTTCATACTGCCTACCTTGACCTAGCCAAGGCATTTGACACAATAGGGTTCTGAAGTAGTCCAGTGTTGGTGGATCACTAAATCTATAGTCAATAAAGAAGTGTTTCGCAAAGAAAAGCTGAGTTTATGAATTTTCTGGTCGCTATATTGGAATTTGAATCCATTTGGGAGTATTTCGTGGCTTGCAACTATTTGGAACTTATAGTGTGGTGGCTCCGGTCAAATAAAATGTTAGTCTGTGTGTTTTTTTTTTTTTTTTGCTTTTTTCATTTGACACAATGCCCTACTTGGGCATTGTTGACAGACTCAAGAAGCAAGGTAAAAACCCTTATTTCACCTGGTAGATAACCAGCTGCCTCAGGACCCAGGAAGTTAGAAATGGGGAATCCAACTGTACAAATAGGCCAGTCACAAGTGAATTCCTCAGTGGGGGTCTATATTAATTAATTGAAAACTAATTCCAGCGAATGGCCATTCATCAAATACAAACCAGTGATCTGCCATTCAATGTACATTCACTTCAGTGAATGTTTTTCTAAGGGAAGGGAATTACTTGTCCCCCACACTGACCTTAACGCAAACTACATTATATCAAAACCACCAAGGTGTGGAACTACGCCATCCATGCCCCCACCACACTTATATATACCAACTCCAAGATCACACTACAGTGGGGAAAAGTGCAGATTTCCTAATGCTGTCCAACTAACTCCCTTCCCCTATAAAAATGTTAACTGAAGTAAACATTCACTGAATGGCTGTTTGCTGATTTGTGTTCAATGAATGGCCATTTGCTGGAATTAGTTTTCTACAAATTAATCTACACCCGCTCAGGGGTTAGTCTTTGGCATGGTCCTCTTTTGCATTTACATCCCTGAAGTCAAAGGCCTCTGACTGACCAAATTTTTTTCACATATAAAACCTTATTAAGTTTTTAACATTACATAGAATAAAAATAAACAAAGGGAAAGGAAAAGATGAACAGTAAGATATAGAGGAATTAAAGAGTCAAAAAAGAACTAAACAAAAACACACAACTAGCTCTAGCCACATAGAAGAACTGCTGAGATAAAAAAATAGCTACAAATCATGTCAAGTTTTGCATTTTTAAAATAAAATTAAAAATTGTGCCAAATGAATTCCATCTCTCTTAAGAAAAATTAAAAAGATGCATCTGCTTATTTAGAAACACTAGAATCTGTTTGTTGTAATCTGCAACACACCTTTTCCAAATTTTAAAAATCATCACTAAGGCTGAGGTAACAATTATTCTAATATTTAATGATCCAAAAGAGAAGCACAGGAGCAAACCAAGGCTGACAACAAAAATCAGCATAAATCCAGCAGTCACTGAGGCTTATTCAAGTAGCAGAAATAAATGTTAGTTCAAACAATGACTGAATCCGTTCCAAAGACAAGTAAAATCCAAGCTGTTTTATTGGTAAGCACTTTCACCCTGTAAGGGCTTTGTCAAACCATAAGAAACAAACACTGAATAAAATCAAGTCACATTTTAGAAGGAAATAGGGCTGACATCACTTCCTGTTCCTGATTAAAACTTTTCAGTATGCAAAAATAATACATGCCTATAAAAAATGCATACAGAAAACTATATATATATAAACAATATATATATAAAATATATATAAATATATACATCTGTATATAAAGGCAAATATAAAACATTTATTAACATTCTAAAATATGTATGTTTATCTCACAGTGAGTCTCCTATTCTTAAGAACAGGTTTCAATGGAATTTAGTCATTCATACCTGGTGTCCGGTCTGCTCTAAGTCTGATAATCCATTTTAATTCCAGTGTTTCAGTGTAATTGCATATATCCCCTCCCCTAACACTGGGTTCATTGATTTGTATAACTAAGAATACAAATGAATGTGTATTGTCACTGTCTATAATGTGTTTAGAAAGTGCACTGTGTGGAGACAGTGTACGAATGTGATAAAGGTGTTCCCTTACTCTGTCTCATAGGCATCTGTCTGTCTTGCCTATGTAGAATGCTTGACAAGCAGTGCACTCAGCTAAATAAATGACATGTGATGTATTGCAATTAGCACTGAGTTGAAACCTGAAACGATAGGAAGTAACTGGGTGAATAAACTGGGAACTGGTATCTACAAATTTGCAAAAATTACAACAATTACACAGAACAGTACCCACAGTATTGTTCAAGCACTCATTAGGCTGTGTAGATAGGTGAGGGTAACAAAGTAATCTATGTAGGTTAGACTTGTTCCTAGATCTAAAATAAGGCTCCTCACCAACAATGTCTTTAAGTTGTGAATCAAGTAAAAGTAGATTCCAATTCTTGTTCAAAACCTCTCTTATACTGTTTATGTTTTACGTATAACTAACAGAAAATCTAACTGGTAGATTCCTAACTTCAGGACATATATCAGGGACATTCTCTACTGGATATGGTTGTGAGAAATATGGTCTAGCAATACCATTCCTCAGCTCCAAAACATCTTCAAAGTGGGACGGGATCTCATCTGGCCTATATGCTCTTTATAAAAGCCTGTTGTAAGTTTTACAACTCTTGTAAGAAGCTATCATAATTTGGATTCATCCTGGATGCTCTTATTGCCTGTCCCGTTATCAAGTTCTTATATATGTAATTGGGGTGCATACTTTCCCGATGTAATAGGGAATTCCTATAGCACGTTTTTCTAAAGACTCCAGTATTGAGCATCCCATTTGGTGGTCTATCAACAAAAACATCCAAAAAGTAATGCAATTAATCGAACTTTCAATAGAAAAGTTCAAAAAAATGGTTAGACTGTTAATCTCTTTATGGAAGTCATCCAGGGCTTTATCTGTACCAGTCCACAGGAGGAAAAGATCATCAGCAAAACGTGCATAGAAAACAACATGTTTCTTAAAACTATCTAGGACAAACAGCTTATTACGTTCCCAGTCCAGCATGACAAGATTGGCGTAGCTATTGGCACATGAAGTGCCCATAGCCATGCCATCCTTCTGAATATAGGCTACCTCATTAAAACGAAAGATGTTATTTTCCAGGACAATTTCCAACAAGGCACCAAATAAATCTTTCATAGCTGGACTATAGGCTTCACAACTCTGTAAACATCTCATAACACTCTCAACACCTTCAGTGTTAGGTATCATAGTAAAAAGGGACTGTACATCCAGGGTAACCATTTTATAATACATATCTAACAGTAGATCTACAACCTTAGAGTATAAGTCCAGTAAAAAATGTTTTGTGTCTTTAAGAATATGTGTAGATTCATTCACCAAGGGTCTTAGGTGTTTCTCAAGGTAGATGGATAGGGGCTCCATTGCCCAACCTCTCACTGCCACTATTGGTCTCATAGGTGGGTCTTGGGGATTTTTATGTACCTTGGGGAGGCCTTGGATGACTGGAATCAAGGGATCTATCACATGTAAAAAATTAAACAGGTCTTCATCTATAACCTCATTGAGTAATAAATTTTGCAACATATATGATATATTACACACCTTACTCCAAACTTCATTCAAACTAATTATTTCATAAAAATCACTGTCACTTAACATGAGAGTCATTTTTTGTAAATAATCAACACTATTAAA
This sequence comes from Protopterus annectens, assembly GCF_019279795.1. NCBI lineage: Eukaryota > Metazoa > Chordata > Ceratodontiformes > Protopteridae > Protopterus > Protopterus annectens. Next base: position 196,322,758 of record NC_056730.1, read on the forward strand.
CACCACTGTGGGTCCACCTTTATCAGCTGGTCTGATAATAAGGTTTTTATCATCCCTTAGATTATTCAAAACTGTTCTCAATCTGGGGGTTAAATTCCCATACCACTTCTTCTTTCTGTTATTCTGATCTAGGGTGTGCAAATCATCCTCTACCATTTTCATAAAAGCATCTAGTAGGGGATGTAATACTGGTACATAAGTACTAGGTTTTTTAAAAATCTTATTATGCTGTGTGTTCTTAGAAGAAAGACCATAGTCCAGTTTAAGCTGGACATTCCAACTAAACAACCTCACATCTACAATAGTGTCTGTGATTTGACTCCTAACTGAAGGTATAAAAGATAGACCCCTGTTAAGGATTTCTATTTCGTCCTCAGATAACACCGTGTCTGAAAGATTCCAAACTAATGTCTCGGGAGTTTGTCCCACATCTTCTTCAGTGTTTTTCCCATAAATTCTCCTCCTGAGGCTTTCCTTTTCTGCCTGCCCTGACTCATAGATCTGTCCTCTGTGTTGTTCGTCTATGGGGAAATGGGTAAACCCATGTACACCCACCAAAGAGGGCTCCTTCCTTCTGACCAAAGGAACTGGGAGTGATTGTGAGGTGGCATTGGGTTGAAGGGTGGGTCTAGTCTGTACTGAAGTAGTTGGTTGTGTATTTCCATGTATATCATTAGTACAGTCAGTGTGTTTTTGTAAATCATTACCTATATTCACACTACCTTCTATCTGTGTGCCATGGTTAACATCCACATCATGAGTAACATCCACGGTTTCAGGTAAATGAACATTTGGACTAAGCCTTTGATTTAAACTAGAATTTACAACACTTACAACTCCATTATTCTCTGTAGACAAAATAGAAGAGCCATTAACATTGGTGTAACTGGCAGTATTAACATTGTTATTTCTATTAAAATTAACACTGTCATTTCTGTTAAATTCTGTCCTCGGCCAAGAGAACACTTGGCCGTTTTTAAAATCCACTGTGTCCCTCTGTATTTTAGAGGGTTTTGCTCAAGTAGCTTCTTCTCATACAAAAAAACATTGTCTAACATTGTCTAACAGTCGATCTGTTAATCTACCTACAGTAACTGCAGGAAAATTAGTAGAAATAAAGTTTTGTGAGTTCTTGATCTTCTCCCTCAATAACAGTTCTTCAGGAAAGAAGAATTCATTAAGTAAAGTCATGTACTTAATATTTATCCATAAAGCCTTATAAATATTGTACCATCTCTGCTTAGACCTAGTAATCAAGAAAAAGAATCCTCCATACCTGGCAGAGTGGTTCAGGCAACAAGCAGAATGATAAATAACAGCCCAGACCTGAACTATTGTAAGGTACACCCATATCATATTCATCATTCTGTTTGTTGGCTGCCTAGCAAACAGAATGATAAATAACAGCCCATACCTGAACTATTCTCAGGTACACCCATATCATATGAAAGTAATCCACCCCATAACCATCACATCTCCATGTGACAGCATATGACAGCAATGTGATATTGTAACCTATGAGGTGATAATTTCCAGCAATTACCCATCTTATACAACATAAAGGAAGTAGGAAGAGGTAGACTATGTTCATAACATTTGTTGCACACCCATTCCTTGTCACTGAATTCATATAAGGTACACTCCATTTGTTTATGTCTTAAACCCTTTAAACAGTCTGAGCCACTGTCCAACCATCCCTTATATATGTCATCTAGCTTTGGTTTATTAGGTGGGGTATTAAGATCCTCTTTAAAGATGCAAGGACCTGATTTCCCCTGTTTTCCAGTGGGGTATACATCTGCCCACTGTATGTAGTTAAGCAAAGAATTGTAGATATTGCTACCACACTGTATCTCCTAACTCCTTCATTTAGTCAAAACTCTTGTCCCAAATTTGATACACATACATAATTCCAGCTCTAACCCAGTCCCTCCATATAAAATGTTTATGATCACAACAGAATCTGTCATTTAACCAAATTGTACTCCACTGCAGTTGAACCCAGTGGTGAATGTGATGCAATAGGTTTTTTAGACCACCAGTATTCCAGATCAACTGAGTCCCAAATTCTGACTTAGTCTCTACAGTCAGGAAAAACTGGAGGAAGTAAGAGAAGCTCCAATCCACTCCACAACCACACTGGTCTGTACAGCTTCTAGCTCTTATTATTTGCCAACCCAAATGAAGCAAAACCATAGGCATGTAAGTCAGGAACTCCCAATCCCCCCAGAGATTTTTTGACACCCTTGGGATTGCATTATTCCATTCTTTAATATTTCTTGACCCACCTTGTTCTTACTAAATGTGGAAAGTGATGCAACATGAATATGATTTTGGGTAATAAAACCATCTTTATCAGGACCATGTAGAGACTCTAACCATAGAAGAATGATATAAAGATTTGGCATTTATGTTCAACATTAGTTTGAATGGGTAGGTCACAGTGACACTGAGATAAACATGTTCCTTAACAATGTTTCTCCCATACAAAGATTCTCGTGCATCCTAAATAGCCTAGTCCAGATGGAAGTGAATAGCCTTACTCATGTTAATTTTAATACCAGAGATGGTAGCAGTACAGGATAGTGAGGACAAGATTTTTGGTATTATTGTAATAGGGTCTCTAAGTCAAACAACTCCATTATCCACAAACCAGGAAACAGAAATTGAAGTACCATAGGTGAGATGAATTACATGCTCTTTCGATTTTTTTCTGCAAATGATAACCCAGCACTTCAATAGTCAGTACAAATAATTGTGGAGAGAGGGGACTGCCTTGCCTAGTACCCTTTGTCAATACAAACCCATCTGACATAATTCTGTTAGTAGATACAGAAGCCTCTGTGTTGTGTATAGCAACTGGAGCCTTCTAATAAATATGTGAGGAAAGTTAGAACTAGTTAAAACCTCCCAAACAAATGTCCACTCAAATGAGTCAAGGGCACTTGAAAAATCAAACAGGAGGACTGCTCTGGACTTTGGTAATATAATACTGGCCTGCTGTATGCTCAGCCATAAGGGACTTGGTCTGGACCTGCCATACACCCCTTTATGAACCATTGCTGCCTATCTTTTATTGAGTGTCAAAATTCTTTCCATTACCGAGGCTAATATTTTGGCATAAATTTTGAAATCCAGAAAAAGTGGGGAAATCAATCTATACAAGCTGGGCTCTAAGGGGTCCTTGCTTTGTTTAGGCAGATAAATATTTCTGGCATTATTTGTCAAGCCTTTAGGGCTTTGTGAGTGTTCCACCTCACTATATAAGTCTAATAATTTAGGACCTAACAATGACTGAAATTTCTTATAGAATGCAGAGGTCACTAACTTGTAACTGTTATAACCACTATACCCTCATTTGCACCAGAAACCTCACTGTAAGAAAAAAAATATGCCTATAAAACTATTCTGTCTTCTTCCAAAATTTTAAGGAGCTCACAATAAGATAAAAAGCTGATGATGTGTGCATGATCATACTGGACCTAATTGAATTTTATTTCATTTATTTGTAATAAATCATGAGTAATTGAAGCAGAGGGGGTTCTAAGTGCTATAACAGAGATTTCCTTGCTTCTTTCCTTTAATATTTTGGCCAGAAATTTAACAAACGTAGAACCCTTATCCCATGTGAGTGTTGTAATTCAGTCCCATTTTTTATGTACCTCTATAGATTGTAATGCTGATAACTCTGCCTATATTATTTAATATTCTGTTTAAGTAGATAGTCTGAAAATTCTCCAGTTTTATACACCTTTTCTAGGCATTTTGTCTGATCTTCTACATACGTCAGTGTAGCTAAATCTGACCTCTGTCTTTCAGACTTCTACAATATTAGTCTATGTTTAATCTGATTCTTAAAACTCTCCCAGTGAGGCCCAATGCTATTTCCTCCCCAACTATTTTGCCAAAAGTGGACACAGTAAGTTTAAAAAGATTTTACCCATGTTTCTTTTTTAAGTACCAGGGTGTCAAACTGCCAAAAGGAGATACTTTTTATACTCTTACAACTGGATAATTCTAAAATTACCATATGATTAGATGTGGCACTCCTATAATGTTTTACTTGTTGAATATTTCCCAGAACTGATCTGTCAACAAACCAAAAATCAATTCTGCTAGCTAGCCCGGTTCTATGTTCATGCATTGAATATAGATTACTGTGAATGCCTTATAATTGAATGTGAAACAGCAAATCTTTGAAGTACTGAAAACGCGTAACATCATAAAACATTTCATTGAATGGCCATAGTTGGCCAACATTGTAAACATACTCAACCAAGGTGGGGGGCTCCCGCCATCCCCCTAACAATATATACCAACTCAGTGATCCACTACAGTAGAGACTAGAGCAAATTTTAAAAAATGTTTCCTTTGCTTACCTTATGCATTGCTGTACTTCTTGGTTGTTGGCCAGCTATGGCATTTGATGAATTATTTGACAATGTTAAGCATGCTCAGTACTTTAAAGACCCTAATGATTTATGGATGAAGTATTTAAGGAGATATTTTGAAGTTAGGTTAGACAGCAGCTAATTAAGCATTACTCACATAAAAGAAAAAAAATAGCTTAGTTAAGAATGATGAAAAGAGGGGATTTTCCTGGTTGCCTATTGCCTGACTACTATTAGTGCTGGTCTCACTACATCTTTGCACTGCTTGAATACAATGCCCATTTGCTTCTTCACTCACCAAAAGCAAAACAGTAGCACAAATTCCAAGATGAGAAGCAGGCCACAAGCTCTTTGGTGATCATCAGTCTTGTCCCAGATGATGCAGAGGTCTATAAGCCTGTTGCAGCCTTTGCCTGATAGATGCCTTTAATAGCAACCAGACCAATCAGGGAGGACCTATACAGAAACTCACTGCCCAATCTTAGACAGTAAGAAATCAATGCCCTCTGCTCTTTTTCATACCAGGAGCAAAATATAAGCACAAATTCCAAGCTGACACCTATCAGGGTTTCTGGTGATAGTAGTCTCTAAGAAATAATGTCTGTATGCTGCTTGTCTCAACAAGAGCAAAACAAAAGCACTAATCCATAGAGGACTACTGAGAGGCAGAATGTGGGTGTTCCAATAAATGGTGGTCTTGGACTAGACATTGTACATCGTAAAGGTAAATTGGAAAAATGGGTTATCATCCTAAGAGTCGCAGTGTGTACTAAGCAGTTGCAAGCTAAAAAAGAGCTTAGATGTAATGATAATCTGCCATTGTATCAAGTCACATTGAAAGTGTAAAAGAAACAAGTTGTGACAGTTTTCCTTTGATGATTTGACAACAAATATCTGGATAATTGGGATGTTGCAAACAGTTAGCATAGGTATGTACTCACATGATATTAAACAATGACTCCAAACACTGCAGGTGCATCCCTTTCTTCCTAACTGGTGCCTCATGTCATTAGCTATGCTTTCGTAATAGTAATGCTATCTCTGTTTTATTGCTATGTTATCATTACCAATGTTTAGTACTCCCTTTAATATGAACAACATTTCTTAATAAGGGTCAGTAACTGTGGTCATTAAAGCTAGCATTTGAAGGATAAGACTGTTGATCTCCTAAATCACTCAATGCACCTTTAGACTTTTTGTTAAGTCTCTTCTACCTAACACAGTAGGTATATATCAAAGAGGGGAGACTATGAAAGCTGATTGTTTCTGCAGTCATAGTCATCATAGACACCTGAAAGAGCTTAACAGGGAACACTTCTCAGTGGTCATCCTTGCATCACTAGGGCATATGAATGTAATTGTGTAGGTCCTTACACCATATTTACTTTCCATATACTTAGTTCAGCTTTTGGTATTCAGGAACGGTAATGATTTCACACATCATTTGCACACTCAGAACACTCACAGGGCTGACTTTGCAACATATAAAGGCAATCTTGTAGCTAATGCTGTTGCTTTGTACTGGACGACTGTTTTGAAACACAGAGCTTGATACTGCTAAGTAAACAAGTCTTTGTGAGATTTATCTATTTTCTACAGTGCTGTATTGTCAAGGAATGTTACTATTTCTTAACAAATGCTTTTAGTTTAACATTAAAAGGTGACCACTGAAAAGAAGTATTATTTTACATGTTTTCCTTCCTTTTGCCATAACTATGTCTGCATTTCTACAAATATGCTACTGAATAATGCATGACAAATTGTATTAGTTTGTATTTCATGTTTGCACACTTATTGCAGATGATTTCATTGCAAGTTTATAGGAAGGTCTGGCTTTTTTATCTGTATTAACAGAAAAAGAAACATTTGTTTTGTTTGTGCATTTCTACTCGACTAACTCCACAGCAGTGGATATGTCAGTTTTAACAGCTTGATGTTATTTTTTAATGCTACATTTATTAATTGTTATTGTTAATGCTCCAATGTATTATACAGTTAAACGTGTGTTATCTCCATTACAGAAGTGTTATAAGATCTGTGCTTATAACTGAGGTTTAAATATACTTTTTTGTTGTTGTGTGGGGGTTGAGGGGTCCTATCTTGGATGTAATCACTGTGAGCACTTAACACATTTAAATGTTTATATGCATGTTGCATGCATGCAAACAAACAGAATTGAGCTCACAGCTATCACATTCAATCAAACAGAATTGAGCTCACAGCCCCCATGTCTGTCGACTATATTTGATTCCTTATGTCTGTTTTCTATTTCATCTCATACAGGGACATGGCACCCAAGAAGAAATCTGTACCTTGTAAGCCACCATATAGTGATGAAGAAAATGACATAGTTATTCAGACCTCACATCGCCTTGGAGCTATTCTGTTAGGGAGAGGAAGAGGTGACCAATCTGTCCAAGACGGGATATGTGGTTGATGACACTAATGCTGTCAGAGGGCATGGGAGAACCTACTCACAGATATGACACCAGGAAAAGTGACATGATAACCTCACCTGCAAAAGGGCAGCTACAATAGCCTGGAACAAGAAGCTACAGGAGGTTGTCCTGCTACTGTACCACTACTAACTGAAACTGAGGAGATCCTGTCCACTGTCAGAGAATCCAGATAGCTCAGCAGAGAGTTCCACCAGAATCCTTGGCATAGGTACAGATGAGGATGACAGACAAAAAGTGTCACAAGAGGACATATAGGTATTCCACTGTCAGAGATCCAGATAGCTCAGCAGAGGGTTCCACCAGAATCCTTGGCATAGGTACAGATGAGGATGACAGACAAAGAGTGTCACAAGAGGACATATAGGTATGCAAAAAGCAAGTGTCATTGTTATATATTTATATGCCTATAGCTAAGATGTCTGAGATATTTGTATATATAAACAGCCAGTGATACTTGTGAGTCAGACTACAGTCATATGGAAATAGAGGAGTTTGCTTTGGGATTGGAGGAAAGCCAACTGTTCAATAATTATTTTTATAAAAACATTTTTAATCTGCACTTGTGAATGGGAGTGTTCTCTTTTTCTTGTTTCATTTGCATTGCAATACTTAGCAGACTTATTTTCTTTCCATTCCTCTCATGCTGGCACTTCTGACTTGCAGGTTGCCAGTCCACCTATACACAGTAAGTACATATTTGCTTATTGTTAATACTGTATATAAGGTAGATTCAGGTTTATATGACAGTAACATTTTTGTAGCTTCAGCATCTGTTAAGAAGTTTAACATACCTTTATTATAAGTAAAATGTGTGATCAATTTTATTCTCCATTGTTCAGTTTTTTTTTTTTTTTTGTGACTATTGCTTTTTATCATAGGTGATCCTGAGAGTTTCACTGTGGAACTCCTACCACCTGATGTTAGAGTATGAAAAGGCACATTCTGGGGGAGCAGAGGGTCAGTCTGACACTGAGGAAGTGACATGCACATCCCCTGGCCATGCTTTGGATACAGTCAGTATGCTTATGCATACCCAGGATGCAAAGACCTTTGATATAGGACAGGTTGAGGTTGACACAGTTGATTAGACAGGTGTGGTTCTCCCAGCAGCATCATGAGGGCATGTTACCATGCAGGAGTGTTGATGGGGGTATTCAGAAGAAATCTGCTGTCTACTCTCCAAATCTGGCGTGTCACTAGGGGCCTCCAGACATAGGTGTAGTGCTGTAGTGGAGGCACAGGCATGTTATAACTGGGCCTTGGAAGAGATAGTGAGACAACTAAATATTGTTCATTCTAACATGACTGACTCCCTGACCTGTGTGGGCAACTTCTAAGACAGGATGATTGACACACTGGATTGGGCAATTTTTGTGTGGTGGGGGAGGCTGAACATCCTCATGGCTGGAGACATGCTACATCATCTGGTATTAGCTGTTTTGGCTATGCATGTATTGCAGCATCCACACCCAGATGTGGTAGGCCATGGGGTTGCGGTTCTGTAAGTAGTCATGAGGAGATCTCATCCAGCAGATATCACTCACATTCAAGTAGCACCCTGACTTCTAGCCAGGGCCCCAGAAGTAGCAGTGCACCTCATGGTAGAGGTGGTTCTCATGGTTGGGAGCAATGATGCTGAACTGAGTACAGAGGCTCATGCTTGCTTAAGATGCCAGGATGTAGTTCTAGCACAGTGCTTGATTGTGATCATACAGTGACACACACATTGAAAAAATAATTCACTTGCCCATACCAACGTCACACACATGCACACTATCTATACAGTACAGTTGAGTCCTATACATCTGTTATTACTGGCACTAAATACGGTATACCCTGGAAGATCCATGTGTTTCCTACTTGTACACACTCACTTCTTAGGTGTCAGCCTTGTCTCCTGCCCCCCCAACACACACTGTCTGCAAATCTGCAAATGATAATGGCTGTACCCTGCCCTTTGCCCATGACTTTGTGACTTATTGCATATATCTCTATTACACACAGTGGATGGCTAATGTTTGCCTTTTCAGAACATTGAATTCATAAATTTGTATTGCACAGCAAATGTTGTTGATTTCTTCTTTCTAATCATTTGTGAATGATTGTTTCTATAATCGTTGAACCTCTTGGTATTTCAGTTAGTATTATCATTACAGCAGTGGAAGCATTAGTTACTGCAGTCTTGCTTCTTGGTATAGTTGTTCAAAGGTGGGTATAATTGACCTGTTTCATGTTTTACAGATGGTGGTCAATTGAAATGTTTGATGGAAACTATTATTTCTAATACATAACTGTATGTTACAAAAATCTTAAGAGGAGATATTACTGACATAACTGCACACTTCAAAGAAATGTTGGGCTTAGGGGCATATAAGTATTTCCATATGAGACTAATCAGTTATACAGCTTTTTTTCTTTACAGTTTCCACCCTTGCCTTGTCATTAATGCAGCTACAAATTGTGTCCTTGGGGGTTGTCTCAGTCTGATGCTATAAGAACACAACCATTACATGGTTAAGTAAAGGGTGTGGAGTCTGACAGACATCAGTTTTCCTATTTGTATGAGTGTGGGATCTTAGACTTTGAGGTAGGTAGTGACTGTGTGTGCTGTCCTTTGCCACTTAGCCAGATCCAAGACATACCATGCATGCCTCCATCTGCCAGCACAGTATGCAGCTGGTGGTTCATCCTCAGACTCCTCATTTGTACCTGTTACTGCCATCCTTGAAACAGTGGCTCTGCACCTTCTTGTCCTTGTAGAAGCTGTTTTCTAAGCATTGTATTGTGTAACATGGCACAGATTGTAAGTATTTCAGCAGAGGTGCCCAAATCATACTGTAGTGCACCTCCTGATGTATCTAGACACTGGAACTTGATTTAAGCAAACCAAATAGATGTTCTATGATAGTTTATTTATTTATTTTTATTTATTTAACATTTGTTAACCAGGAAAGTCAGACTTGGAACTAAGCCAATTTTCAGCAGAGGCCCAGGGAGAAACACTCCAGATGCATGTCTTTGTAAACTGTGAGGAAACCGGAGTACCCGAAGAAAACCCACATGAATACAGGGAGGACATGCAGATCTGGTATACAGCTCACAAGTGTGATATATGTGTGAGTTGTTGAAACTGCCTGGGTTACCTGCTCAGACATTGTAGATGACCGCTTGGGCTTTACAGACAACTGACAGTTTATTGAGTGAATATCTTTTTTGTTGATGTACTTCCTTCCCTGTTCACTGTGTGGGGCTTTTATTTTTATGTGTGAACTTTATGGCCCCTAACACTTCATGTAAATGTGCTACTACATAGAATTCCTGCATGGTTCAACACCTCTCCTGTCTGGTTTGTGGGAAACAGATGTGCTCCCTTGAATATAGTAGCACTGCATTTAAACACTTGATGTAATATTCTAGAGGCTGATGCCTGTGACACCCCTAATATATCCCATGTGGGACTTTTGAAAGTACTAGTAGCTATTATATGTAATATTAAAAATACCTTTGTTTCAACTGGGATGGGTTCTCCATGGTTTTCCTGTAGATTGAGCTGGGGCAGTAGAGGTTGCATATTTCCCCAGGTATTTCCCTGTCCAATTTTTGTTTCATGTAGTCCCTGATAACTGAAACAGGGTCTAAACACCCTTCTTCTTGCCTGAGGTCTGGCAACAGCAACATCAGCATCCTGATTTAAAGCATGTTATACATACTGTATAATAATTGAAGCAGCAATCCCTGTTTTTTATAAGTGTAATCCTACCCGTATTCCAAAGAGTTTGGTGTGCATTGCAAAAGCCTACACTGAGAGTACATAATTGCTTTAGAGCTTCATGAATAGCTCTGCCATGTTGGATTGGTTAATTAGCATGTACTTTGGCTCTTTATGCTTTCATTAGCATGTGTTACCATTTACCTTTGCTTTGCAACTCTGTATATGATGTAGAGCTGCTTAGTGTACACCAGATAGCAAGCTATCAGGTTGGAGGTGTGACGTGTCACCAGCATGATCACTATTAATGAAACTGGCCCTATTTATTTTGCTTTGGCAAAGGCTAAAATATTTTTTTCTGAAAGAACCTTTACCTCAAGAGTCCTGGATTTAATCCTGGTTCATGAATTTCTCTTTCCTCCACAGTTACACATTTATTTTTTACTGAATAAATTTGTATTGTTTTTCACAAACATAAACATATATACAGTATGTATATCAAAGAAATAATCACATAAGTCAAAGCTTAAAGTAAAGAAACAATTCCAAAAACAAACATTACAAAACCAGCTATTTACATGGGATGTCTATACTTGAAAAAAATGTGTTTTCTTGAATGTATCTTTGAATACGATTGTAATTTATTAGTCTTCTGTTTCCAGCACTTGATTTACTTTCTGCCAGGCAATGCTTAATAAAATAGGTTGATCTGTTCTTTCCTTGATTGTTTTCAATTCCAACTGTGAGACTGATAAAACCATCGTTCCAGTTCTGTGTAATATTTTTAATTGCAATAGGAAGGAGACTCCACAAACTTACATATTTTGCCTTGGAACACAAGAAGGCACAGGTGTAGTCAACAAAACTAGAGATTTTGTAAGTTGAAAGTTATCAGTGAAAAGTGCCTGTAACAAATAGTAAATACTTTCCCAATATTAAGCAAATGGCCTTCATAGAACATGTGTTGCCCATTGGCTACTGATTGTGATTTACACCTCCAGTATCTATTTTCTTTATTATATATTAGTTCTAATTTGTGTGGTGTTAAGTATGTTCCGTTATAAATTACCATGTGAAAAGTTGCCAGTATAGTGATAAAGATGTTAGTTTTGGAGATGCAAGAATTTGTTTTTTTTATTTCTATCATCTGGCATTTTACCATTAACTGTTTCATAGTATGCCCATGTATTTTGTTTATTATGAACTTGTGTCTCTTTAATTAAGTTGTACAATATTTATAAAATTTCTTTCCCATGTATGAGAAATTCTATCAGTGTTATTAACTGCTCTATGAACTTAGGAACCTTTTCCCTATCAGACTTCTGCATTATCACCTGTTGGTTTAAAACTGCTTGTCTTAATCCCTGCAGTGTTAACCACATATTATTTTTGAGGCTGAACTCACTTATAATTTGCTCTATCATTAGTACATTATTAGTGTTTATCAACTGATCCCAGTAAAGTAGACCTTTCTTCCTAAGTGTTTTAACTGCTACTGAGTCCCGAGTTATAATATTATTTTGTGTATATGCTATTGGGATTATGAAAAAAGGCCATGCTTTTATATCCGTATTTTTGTTTACAAAGTACATAAAAGTCTTTAGGGTATTGGTAATATATGTATAATTTATATTTTTGTGATTCCCTGTTGCCATATATTACTTCAATAACCAAAGTAAGCTATTCAGTACTATTTCCATATGTTTATTTACTGTATTGTGAGTGATATTTAACTAGATTTTTTTCATGTACTAGTGTTCATTTGGAAGTACAGTATATTCTTTGTTTAACCATAGAGAAACAGTATTTAAAGCTGACAACTGTATATATCCTACCAAATCTGGTAAGGCTATTCCATCTTCTTCCCATTTGTCATAATGGTGTCTTAGGGCAACTCTAAGTTTTTAGGGTACTACAAGAATTTTGTTATTAACCCCTCAAATTGTTGTAAATATGATTTAAGAAGAGGTAGAGAGCAAGCTTGTATAAAATACAGAATTTTTGAGAATATAATCATTTTAATGATATATATATGTATATATATATATATATATATATATATATATATATATATATATATATATATATATATATATATATATATATATATATGTGTGTGTGTGTGTATGTGTATATATATATATATATATATATATATGGTTCTAGGTCATAAGATCGACAGCCGACATCACCGACAACGGATTAGCGGGCGCCAGATGATCAACACTCGGAAGACCGATGCTACGGATGAAATCGCCGCCAGGGATAGTGACTTGGAAAGAAGGCTGTGAGTATGTGGTGGTGACGGACGTTAGGGTGCGAGTAAGGTAAGTGTGGATAGTGACAGTCTGTGGGGATAGGGGTGGGTTAAGTGAGTTAGGGTTAGGCGGGTTAGGTAAGTGTCGGTAGTGGTATTTGTTGGGTTAGGGGCGGTTAAGTGAGTTAGGGTTAGGGCAGGTTAGGTAAGTGTCTTGGTAGTGGTATTTTTGGGTTAGGGGCGGTTAAGTGAGTTAGGGTTAGGGCTGGTTAGCTGAGTGTGCGATGGTGACGGACCTTAGGTTAAGGGTTTGGGTTAGGGTTGTACATAGTTGTGTGTGTGAGGTTTAGTGTGGGTTTGTGAGGATTTTGGTGTGCTTGTGTTCTGTGTGTGGTTTTTGGATAAGGGGATGTGTTTTGTTAGTTGATTGTTGTTATTGTGGTGTGTGCAGTGTATGGGGTTTCGTGTTTGTGGACCGTCGGTTACTTGTTTGTCGGGCATGTGAGGTGTCGTGTTTATGGTTTGTCGATAAAGTGGTGTCTTTGTTTCTGTTGTCGGTGAAAGTGGCTGTCGATCTTATGACCTAGAACCATATATATATATGTATATGTGTATGTATATATATATATATATATATATATATATATATATATATATATATATATATATATATATATATATATGGATCTAGTACTTATGCGCGAATGCATAAATCACCGAACTGCTATTAACTGAACACTAACCACCGAATACACAGTAAAATGAAAAAATATTCCACCGACTCACTAATCACCAAAAATAACACAACAGCAGATAACTGCAGCAAAACTCAAGTGAATCCTGTAGATAATGAAGTGTAACAAAACCACAAAATATTCTTTTATGCAGGGGGGCAAGCCCCCTTGCACCCTCCCATGTGGGGAGCTCTGCCCCCACACCCCCCTACTTTTATATTCTCACTCCAAGGTCACACTACAGGGGGGAAAAGGGAATTCTCCCTTAACTGCACCGTATTGCGACCGGCACTCTTGCAAATATGAACAGAAGTCTTGTTACACTTCGTTATCTACTTATAATGCATACGTAAAGCCTTTGTAAACTGAATTCTGTGTTTATTATGTCTTTGTTAGCACGAGTGTTGAGCTTTGTACATGGGATGTGTGTTTTGTGCTTACGCTACCGGATTCACTTGAGTTTTGTTGCAGTTATCTGCCGTCGTGTTATTTTCGGTGATTAGTGAGTCGGTGGAATGTTTTCATTTTACTGTGTATTCGGTGGTTAATGTTCGGTTAATAACAATTCAGTGATTTATGCATTTGAGCATAAGTACTAGATCCATATGTGTGTGTGTGTGTATATATATATATATATATATTTATATATATATATATATATATATATATCTATATATAAATATATATATATATATATATATATATATATATATATATATATATACATATACACGTTAGTCTTTCCTCAATGGTAAAAAATAACGTATTCCATTTTTTGTATGAGAGCTTTGATTTTATTTAAAATATCTTTATAGTTTAGTTGTACTGTTGTATCTATATCATTTGTAATTTTAACTCCTAAGTATTTTATTGTATCATTTTTAGATAGACATTTATGATATTTTTTATTTAATACATCTTTGTTCATATTTATTAGTAGCATATTGGTTTTATTTTCATTACATGATGGTCCAGAAATCATCTTAAACTGTTTTGTTACTTTCTATAGTTCTTTTAATGAGTTATCTTCTTTTAAAGTTAATAAAATGTTGTCTGCAAATAGTTGGATCTTTAACTCAAGGTCAGTATCTAGTTGAATTCCTTGAATGTTTGGGTTTGCACTTATGAGATTCGCTAATGGTTCTATTACTAATGCAAATAGCAAAGGGGAAAGTGAACAACCCTGTTTTGTACCTTTTGTAATGGTCTAGGCTGTGACAAACAGTATCCTATTTTTATGTACATTGAATATTTATCATAAAGAAACATTATTAGTGAGGTAAAATTTTTCAAACATTCATACTCCGACAGTGCAAGCAAAAGGAAATCCCAATTCACAGAGTCAAATGCACTGTTAATATCTAAGCAAATGATGTGCATTTTATTTTTTGCTTTGTTTATGAAATCAATAAGGGGCACAATTCTCTTTATATTGTCATATGTATTTCTGTTTTTAATGAATTCTGTTTGATTGTTCTCTATCAATAACGGCAATATTTGTTTTATTCTGTTTGAATGAACTATCATAAATATTTTGGGTCTATATGAGGTACACTCATCAGTTATTTTATTTAATTTCAGAATTAGTGATACTTGAGTATATTTCCAAGAAGGGGGCATTTATTGCCTTCTTTAACTGATGTGAACACACTTAGTAATAGATTTAAAGCATTATTTGATAGTACTTTAACATCTCTGGTGTCATATTATCATTATCTGTGGCTTTGTTTAATTTTAGTTTCTTGATTTGCGCTTTAATTTCTGTCATAGTTATATATTTATCTTATTATTTTCTATGTTTTTCTGATAGAAAATTCCTTAAGGAAAATATAAGACTAAGGCTAAGTGCTTCACTTGATTCTACTTTATTTTCTTGACTACTGAGTTTATTAAAATACCCTCTAAAATGTTCTAGAATTCCTTCTAAATCTGATACTTTTCTTTTTTTATCTATATTGTATATTTCTTTTATCTGATTTGCCTTTATGATTATTTTGATTCATAGAGTCAGTACATAGTTTGATTTTTTATGGTTTAATATCTTTAAGTATATTTTGTTGGGGTCTTCTAATTCTTTTTCTGAAGCTAAGTTGCCTTTATGAATATCTAATTTCATTTTGTCTATTTTAGTTTGCAGTTCTGCCAGTTCTTTATTCCAAAGCTTTTGTTTGTTTTTATACCAGGCTACCGCCTTCCCATATAAATATGCTTTCATTGCATCATCTATATATATATATATATATATATATATATATATATATATATATATATATATATATATATATATATATGCTACCTCGTCTGTGAGGTTTAAATCTAGAAATGCTTGCATCTCTGCAGTATAGTATTATTTAAACTCTTTAAGGTTTGCTATATAGGCTGGAATTCTTATGATTTTAAGTTTTCTCTTAAAGTTAAAATCCAATTCAAAGGTTACTGCATTATGGTCTGAGAAGGAGCAGGTGATTGTTTTGACTTTATTTATTTTTGTGGTAATATATTTTGTTACATATGCTCTATCTATTCTGGAAAAGGTGTTATGTCTATGTGAGTAATGTGTGAATATCAATGAATCTTGTTCAGCATAAGTGTTAATGTCCATTAAATTATATGAGTCAGTAAACTCTGTAAGTAACTTTGATAGTGGAGATTTCTTGCATGTGTTTTTAGCATTTGTGTCCTCTTCTTTCATTATACAAATAAAGTCTCCTGCAATTATTGTATTACCTTTGGAATGCTGAATTATGCTTTCTAAATGTTATCTGGCTACCTTAACACCCAGCCCTGGTATCCAATAGTTGTTTACCAAGGTGTAAGCCAAACCATTTGTTAATATTGACACTAAACAAAACATTCCTGAGTTGTCATTGACTGTATTTATTACCTTGAGCATCAAGGTAGTCTTTCTCCACAATATTGTCACACCTATTTGCTTTTTATTATATTCTGAACTTGCTAGTAATGTGTAATTATGCATATTCATTTTATTAATGTCTTGCTGTATAAGATGTGTTTCTTGTAAAATTTTACTTGTGCTTTACATAACTTAAGATATCTTTTAAGCTTCCTCTTTTACAGCTATTTAAGCCGTTGAAGTTGACAGAGATGAATTTAACAGTTGGACTAATTATATCTTTGTATTTAACCATTGTCCTGTTTCTGTGTTTGTACATAACCTTGTATGCATGCTAAAACTTTTTACCATTCATTCCATATACGTTACAAATGTATTGCATACACATCCATTTAAAAGGTACAAATAGAAACTGTGTAAAAAGTGGTTTTCAAAATATAAACAAAATCATTTCCTTCATGGGAGAAAACATCCCATCCTTGAATAGGATTACCATTCAAGTGATTCTCTTATCCCTATTCAACATCTTCCCTCAGATTCCCCAACAACAAACATAACTAAAAGCATCAAATTCTTATTGCTTGTGTGCTATCAAACTTCAACTATTGAACTGTATATTATTCAATTAAACACTATTACAAAGATTGTTATATGACATTACTGTATTTAGTTAAATAAAATAGTATAACCAACTTTAAATACAGCATTGTTCTAGTACGTACATCGTGTATTTCATCTCATTGCATTATTTAATGTCCTTCAACCAACATCTGTTTTTAGTGTAACAGTATCTATTTTCCAGTATCAACATTTTATTTAGATAACGCTTTATTATCAATGCATTTCTTGCTTCAGTTATAACAATTGCATACATGTATATCCGTTTGCCCATATGTATATTTCTAAGTAACCATTTTATTTTTAGTGTTTCTTTATACCAGATTTAATATACAACTAAGATGATTGTTAGTATTTATTGCAAACTCCATGTTTACACAGTCCAAGTAGGTTCATATTTCCTACTGTTAACACAACATTGCCTTGTGAAACTTCACTTGTTTCAACATCCAGTCAGGTTAATGAAAGCATTATTATTGTTGTTATAAGTCATAGATTTTATTACATAATAACACGTTGGCTTCTAATAAAACTTCTATGTATAAAATAAATAGCACTTTTATATAGTGCATCCATCTGTTGAATTGAATTCTTGACATCTTTAGATTTAGGTCTGTTTGTATTCATATTGCAGACTTTCAAACTATTCTTGTTTAATGGATACGTTATATGCAATTTTTGCTATAGTTTATACTTTAAATAATATCAGCAATTAATATGAATTTATTAAGACTTCATCTGATTCATATACTCTCTTTTAACATTTCTTGTAGCTTGTTTTTCTCGATGAAGCAAATGAGAATCCTTATCATTTCATAAATAATACCTGAACTGCTCTTAGTATATTTAACATATCAGTATTGCTGTCATATCTTAACAATTGAACTTAATCTATTCATCTTCATAGTTATTGACTAACTGTGGACTGACATCAGACTTGTTCAAGTTTGTCACAATGTGAATGTCATTTCTTATTTACCAGTCTTGATAAGTGCGTTGATTCTTATAATACTTTCATGACATTTATATCTTGCCATGCTATCTCTTTATTACATCTGGTTCAGCTTCTTACTGAATAAATTTGTGTAGATACATATTTATTTATTTACTGGTTTCTTAGCTGTTGAATTATTATTACTTTTGTTGTTACAAGTAGTCATACTGTCTTTTATGGTTGTGTCCTAGTATGCATACATATGAGTTTGCATTAACTGTTTACATCAATTGCTTCCATCTTGTCCGTGATGTCATCTTCTTTGCATATATTATAATACTTTTGTGGTAATTTCTCTTATTTCCTTTTAAAAGTATTAAATCTAAGCTATGTATGTGTATATACTTAATACTGCTTTGAAGCACTTGTATCTTGGTAAAAATATGTACTTGTCACTTTAAGAGCCTTTTAGTTTAAGTTAAGCCCTGTAGTTATTTGCCTCAAGTACTAGTCTCTCTCTGTGATCAAGTACTTCCATTTTTGGCCATTTAGAAATATGCAAACGACTCTAATGGACTCTAACAGCTTTTTTTGGTTATATTACCTCAAGATGGATTACAAAATTTTTTACCAGATCGTGACTTTGGCAGGAAAGCAGAAAACTGTAAGTGAAGCTTTTAGTATTCTAGAACAAGCCATAAGCTTAGAAAGCTGATTTTACTTTCAGTTTCTTCTAATTAATTTAAAATTATTGCCAGCACCCACTGCACCACAGAAAAGTGCCCCAAACAGCATTTTTAATATTAACAGCACTATCAGTTCATAGTGTGCAAAGGAACAAAACATAAATATTAGTTTTTAAAGTTATATAATTTTATATTTCCTAGACCATTCATATTAGAGTCAAAAGCAGAATAGCATATAAGACATGGCAGGTTAGTAATATTTGTTCTAGATATTAAAGCAGTTATTTGATATTTGTCTTATTTTAAATGTTTAATACTGCATTAGTATAAATAATAAAAGGCATTTACCTTGTCATTCATACCAGAGTCAAAAGCAGTATAGCACTATGTTATCAAACTATTAAAGCCTGAAAGCATGTATAATTCCATATTTCATATGTTAAGATATGGCAAGTTAATAATACTTTTTTGAGATGTTAAAGCAGTTATTTGATATGTGTATTATTTTAAATGATAAATACTCCATTAGTATGAATAACAAAAGGCATTTACCTTGTAAATGAGGTTGTTTCCAAACAGCATATGTCACCCAATTCATTTGTATAGTCCATGGTAGTTCTGTTGTAAAATCTGGATGTATCTAATTAGTTAACATTTGAATGAGTACTTCCAGTGGTGGATGGTGACTTCATATCAAAGGGGCACTGCAGGAGACAGCTGAATGGGTGGGGTCAATGTGAAGGGGTGCGGTCAACTAGAAAGGGGTGGAGCTATGTTCAAAACTGCAAAAACTGTAACTTTAATTAAATACGCTGCCCTGGGTGCCAAACCATCATTATGATAGGCCAGTCAAGACAAAATGAAATGTAGAAGAAAAAAAAATATTTCAATGCATTGGCTGCATGACAGCTTACTTAATATCTAGATGGAAACAAAAAGGTTGTGAGGTGTGAAAAAATAAATTACTTTTTAAATACATTACTGGAATGCCAGTCAAAATCAAGTATAAGAAAAGCAAGCAGAACTCAACTCAAACCACTTCTCCTTGCACTGCAGTTCTAATTATAATTTATATTCAGCTTTATTAAACTACTAAGTAACATGCTGAAAGTAGCCATCTCTGTGATGCCCTCACTTGTAAAAATGTTTCCTATCCAAAAAAGACCTGTTGCCTGACACCAACTATCTACTTTTTTAATGGGGAAAACATGATCAAAGTAAAAAATGAAAAGCAAACAAGAAACAAGCTCAAGATACATTGCTTAAAGGATTACTGCACAGATTATGGACCACACATGATAGATTGGCATTCTGTTTAGTTTACAGGTAAAACCTGCAAAGATTACTGCAAGTCTCCAACAAATGTAATGAGCTTTTTAAAATAATGTAATCCTGTCCTTTATTACAAATACTGTCATATGCATTTCAATACCCAAGGCTTATACGTTATCTAGTTATGTAAGTATTCTCTGCATGGCAACAACAGAAAGGCTGTCAATGTTGATAATTCTTTAACAGTATGCTTACTAAAGCTTACTTGCATCTTACAATCGCAGACAAGCTTACCTGATGGTCATTAAAGCATTGTTACTTAAACACAAAGCAACAGGCACTTTCTGAATAATAATAAGCATAAATCAACAGTATAAAAATATGACAGAAACCAGAACATTCTGTAAAATCAAGGAAAGATGAAAAGCCACTGTAGTACTTGTGTCTACCTTGGATGGGGGGACACTCTGCACATTTACATGGTGTAACTGCTCCTTGCCTTGCTTGGACACATCCAGAGTCACTACATAGGGGAGTGGAGTGCAACAAGTATGTCACAATTTGAAATATCTCTGGCTCAAAAATAAGAACAATTTTTAAATATTGCTCCTATAAAATTAAAAAGATAATAGAATAGTAGGTCTTGCATTAGTATGAATTTTCTGAAGGGTATGAAATCTAAAACTCAAATGTCTGTCATTATTTTCTAACTTCAGTCTTTAATGATTCATCATTAATTTGCCCCAAAAAACACAATTTTATGAAAAATGGACCAAAAATGTGATGCAAAAATATAAAATAGCCGCACAATACAGCTGGGAACCTGTCAAAAAAGGGACACTTTTTAATATTAATACTGCTAACTTGAGCAGCTGACAAAATAAGAGAATCTACATTCATTTCTGAAATAAAAGTAATCTATAACTTTGATTATTACAGTTATTAATTGTAAACCCTCCACGTTTTCTTCCAAAATTGCCATTTTGCAGAGGGATTACTAGGGGAAGAGCAACATTTTCAGCCAAAATCATGGAAAGTTGAGAGGTTTGGATATGCCTAATTCTGTAAAGCAATTTATTTGCATGTATATCTCAACCTGTTAATGCAGGAAATCGGGACAAGGCCACATATATTGGAGGAACATATAAACAGTACTACAAATTGCTCTTGTATAAACTGAGACAGTTGATAAAATATAACAGGTTTTGCTTTAGCATGCATTTTTCTGAAGGTTATGAAGTCTGATACTCAGTGTCTGTCATTATTTAGTGACTTAATTCCTAAATGATTTGTCAGAAAACCACAAGTATTATGAGGAACAAACCAAAAATAAGAAGCAAAAATCTATTCATTCTGTGAAAATCTGGACAGTTGAGAGGTATAGTTCAGCTGGAGCTGTCTTTGAGTTTGCCGCCCTTCCCCCTCACAAAATCATGGTTGAATGAAGCCTCCCCCCTGCAGCCATTCCAATGAATCATTACTTGGCTATTTCACCCCATTTACCATAAACACTAATGTGCATACTGCTTTACTTCTACGATGATTTGAACTTCATTTGAAAGTTTTATTTTGCATTTTACAGCACAAACACTAAGACATCTGCTAAACAAAGCAATGCAGTCTAACAATGAAAACAGACTTAGCATTAAAACTTCTCTGCCCTGGAAACACACATTCATTGAAACAGCATTGAAACCCACAGTCAAAGAAAATACATTTTGCCAGTGGTAGATAAATATTAACTTTGGGCTATTTTCAAATCATAGGCCCCTTGCACACGAAACATACATGTGCTCTTTGATACACCTTCCTGATTGTATTAAATTATATTCCTTGTACAATACAGTACAGTTGTTAGAGGGCATTTTAAATTTATTGTTTTGAACATTTTTTCCAGTAAACAATGAAACAAAATGCATGCACCAATAATGAGAAAACTGCCCAATTCTGAACATTTTTCCAGTAAACAATGAAACAAAATACATGCACCAATAATGACAAAACTGCCCAGTTCAGAACATTTCCATCATAAAAGTCTACTGAAACTTCTACAGTCCACCAGTATCAGTAAATATGCACAATCTCTGAAGAAGTAAAAGTCATCTAAATAATTCCACATTAAAGAAATCTGTAACTAATGAAGAGGTTGCTGCTAGCAAACAGCTTTATATTTCATTGTTTCATCTACAAATAAAGTGCCTTTTACCCTTGAGGAATAAATTGCCTATGTTGCATTAAAAATGATAAGTTAGTAATATTGCAATAGGGAATGGATGGCAAACTGATAACAGGTTCATAGTTACTAGGTATCTTCTTCAAAAAGGACTGCAGCATCCACCCCCTTTACAACACAGTACAGTATCAGCAATGCATCTACCTACTGTGGAATAGGACCCACAGCTTTCTGCATCAAAAGCAAGTACGTTACCTGTTGTGCCATTAGCAATGCAAGCTGACTTAGTATAAACAGCACTAAACGTTTGTTCCCCTGCAGCTCTCAGCTTCTTGTAAAATCTACTTGACACTCAGCTGTATCTCTGAACTCTGCAGCACAAGAAATCTGGAAAAGCCAAAATTTATTGGGGGGGGGGCAAAAGCCCAAAAACCAGGGACACATTTTAAACATTCCTTGTATAATGTTGTAAAGTTGCTAGAATAACATTGCTTGTATAATGCTGGAAAGTTGCTAGAATAAAATGCTGTTTTACTACCATATATTTAACTGCCAAGTATTAATATGGGGGACATAGATTCATAAGACTCAAACCCTGCACCTTATGTTTGTAAGGCACACACCTTAACCATTAGGCCACACTCCCAACCCATCCACTTGGGCTTTAGGCCAGTTATTTTACATTAAGAAGGTTCGTGGTCTGCACTCTTATGGGAGGAGAGGCTGGATTCTGCCCTTCTGAGCTGGGAATTTCTGGTTAAAGGCTTATAGTGCCTGCATATTTGAACTGTTTCTTACTGAAATTGGTACACCTTGTTTGCTGTAGCATAGACTAGATCCAGGCCTGCTGAATCTAGCTTTGTTTGTATGCTTGTTGTTTGTTTGCTTGTTATTTCCCTGAAATGCTAATTCCACCTAAAACACGGCTTTTCAGTGCTTCTGTGGATCCCTAGTGATATCTGCATTGCTTACTGTATTTATTTCCTTGTTTCACTTGAATGAAAGTTACTGTTTGTCGTTTTTGCATTTAAGTTACCTGTAGCACATTGCATTTAAGTTACCTGGCACTTGCTCACTAAAGCAATTATATAGGTCAGCGCTAAAAAATTAAAAGCACTACACCCTCACAAACTCCCCTTGAGTACCTTGTTCCCCATTGACCCTTTTTTTTCAATTATAAAGGAATTCCCAACACTATTCTAGCATGTCCAAAGGTCAGCTGTCAATCTCCTCTCTGGTCCAGCTGGTGAATCTGGGAATCTTGAGGCAATGTTACAACTGCCTCATATACACAGACAACCCTCTCCTCCTCCCAACAAATTCCAACATATGTGAGAGATGCAACCATATACCCAAACTGGAGGCTAAGCTCTCTCAACTCAGTACTGGCGTAACCAGTCAGGAGGAAAAGGAAACCACACCCACTGCAATTCCAGTCTCACATAGACCTACCATGACAGTAAACCAAACACATAAACACACAAAAACATACTCGGAGGCTCTAAATAAAAATCTGCCTAAGCAGCAGAGACCTCCAAAGCAGGCACCCAAGCAACCGCTACCCCAAAACAAAACACGTGCAACACATAGCTCACAAAGCCAGTGTGCCGAACAGTCACAGCCCTTAAGGCTAAACAACACACCTGATACACTTGTAATAGGTGACTCTATCATCAGGCACACTGCTCACCCGGCTGAACAAGGAGAAGGTCACAGTGAGCTGCCTGCCAGGTGCTAGGATCCGCCACATAACACAAGCACTCAGGTCACTCCAAGGCAAGTACAAATATGACTCAGTCATTGTTCATGCTGGTGTGAAAGACCTGAGATGTACCTCCCTGGACTACATGAAAAGAGACATAGAGGAGCTCTCTGAGCAAGTAGCCCAGGCCGGTATGACCCTGACCTTGAGTAGAATCTTACCTTCACCAAGAATGATGCCACAATATGAAGACAAGATGATCAATTTCAACAATTGGCTTAAGTATTGGTGTCATTCAAAAGGGATCCAATGCCTGTCAGCCTGAGATGACATGCTCAACAAGCCATGATGCTTCGCTAGGGACAGCTTGCACCTATCACCCCTGGGCTTTTGGATATTGGCAAAGGCTCTTGCTACCCCCATAGTGCAATTTTTAGGCAAGGCTCAAAAGACAAACCCACCTCCATAGGTATCACAAGGGATAAGAAACTAAGAGTAATGCTACTCAATGCCAGAAGTCTAAACCTCAAGATGTATGCACTCGAAACTCTCCTTAGCATGGAGAACATTGATATCTGTGCAGTAACAAAAACCTGGTTCAAGGATCCCGAGAGCACCACAGCACTACCAGGTTATACCTCATACCATGCTTTTCGGCCCCAAAACTTGGACTGGACCACAAAAGGAGGGGGAGTATCAATATTCGTCAAAGATACCCACACCTCCAGGTTGGTGGCACAGGACGAAGCTTAGAGACTATCCATGTTCAACTAACAGTGGGTAAAACTGCCTTCCAGTTTATAGCCTGCTACAGACCACCCTCCCAAACCCAGGAACTCCACTCGGCCTTCCTGAGAACACTGGAAAATATGAAGGTCTCTCCAAACACCATTATATTGGGCGACTTCAACTACCCAAACATAGACTGGGAGCATTACTCTAGCTCCAACACCCTAGCCCAATGGTTCCTAGAATTTAAAAACTCAAATGCTATGGAACAACTTGTTACCACTCCCACAAGATGGGAAAACATACTGAACCTGATCATCACCAACATGGGGACTCTATGCTCCAGACCAGAAGTGTATCCCTCACTGGTAAGATCAGACCATAAACTAATCTCACTAGATATTCACATCCCGACCCCCACCCCCTGCCCAGAAAACCACAGTGAAAAACTTCTCTAAAGCAAATTTCACACTCCTCAAAACCGAGGTGGAATCCTTCAAAGCCCCCGGGCCTGTGGAAAATACAGCCCAGACCGCAGAATCCTTTATAAACGCATTCTATGAACACCTTCAGGAATGCATGGATCATGCAATCCCAAATAAAACCAAGACCCAATCCTCCAAAGGCAGACGTCCTGTCTGGTGGACCCCAGCCATAAACAAACTATACAATAGAAGGAGGAAGCTACTACATGATAGAGCAAAATCCCAAAAGGGAAGGCATCTCTGATCAGTATTACCAAAAACTACGGGCACTCATAAAATTGTCTAAGGCCAGCTTCAAGAGAAAAATTGCACAGGACACTAAGGATAATCACAAGGCTTTCTTTAGTTATGTTAGGAACCTGGGTGGGAATTCCCAGATATGCTCAGAATTAGTCCAAAATGACAAAAAATACACCAAACCCACAGACATTGCCAACATCCTAGCTGACAGGTTCAGCGCAAACCCCGGGCCGCACCAAAAGGGCAAATATCTATCCCAGCAGAGTGCTGCCCGCCTGACATCTCAGATGCTCAGGTAAGAGCCGCCCTCTCCAAAGCAAAAAACACAGCATCAATGGGACCAGACCATGTCCCAGGCTGCGTCCTACATGATCTTACATGAACTCAATGAAGAGCTAAACCCAAACATAAAACTACTGTTCAATCTCAGCCTTACTACAGGATATGTACCCAAAGAGTGGCGTACAGCAATGGTGGTCCCTCTCCACAAAGTTGGTGCCTCAACAGGTCCTGGAAACTATCGCCCCATAAGCCTGACTAGCTTGGTCTGCAAAGCTATGGAAAGGATCATCATGGACCTTATAAATAAAGATATTGGGGACCTACAAACACTGGATCCTACCCAGTTCAGCTTTGTTAAGGGCAGATCCTGCCTCTTAAACCTGGTTGATTTTTTTGAAACAATCACCAAGGCCATTGACGAGGGGAAGATGGCCCACACAGCCTACCTGGACCTCGTAAAAGCCTTCGATACAATATCCCACTCGGGCATTATAGATAACCTCACCAGCTTAATATAAACCCCTATGTCACTAGATGGGTTGCAAACTGGCTCAAGGACAGAACCCACATGGTTAGAATTGCTGGAGCCATGTCAGACTCCAAACCAGTTACAAGTGGTGTCCCACAAGGCTCAGTCCTGGGACCTCTCTTGTTCGGTATATATTTCTCAGAGGTACAGGCCAACACGGAAGGACTGTGGCTGACCAAATTCGCAGATGACTGCAAACTGGGTGCCATAATCGACTCTCCAGCTGACACAAGCATCCTCCAAAAGGGCCTCATAGAAACAGACAACTGGTGCCAGAGCCATGGCCTCAAGCTAAATGCCAAAAAATGTATAGTCATCCCCTTTGGCAAAAACAAAGTGCCCACAAATTACCACATAAGTGGTAATCCATTAAGTATGGAAGAAGTAATTAGGGACCTGGGGACCCAAGTTGATAACAATCTCTCATTTGACAACCACATGGCCAAAGTGGTTAGAAAAACATTTTATATAGCCCACCTAATCATGAAGGGATTCACATCTAGATCAGGGGAGGTCATTGTGCCTCTTTACTCATCCCTCATCAGGCCCATAATTGAGTACAATAACTCCTTTTGGGATGTACCTTACCAGACACTTGCAGCAACTGGAAAGACCCCAAAAGTACCTCACCAAGAGGATCAAAGGGCTCAAACAGATGCCATATGCTGCCTGGTTAAAGAAACTCCAGCTCTACTCAGTGGCATACCGCCTGCTCAGAGGCGATCTGTGCCTGACGTATAAAGCCATGTCCTATCAGGAATTAGTGGACATGCTGCGCCTCAGAAAATCCAAATCCCATCGAGCTACGTGCTTGAGAGACTTGAACCTCAGCACTGAAATAAATAGGACATGCTGGAGGGACAGATTCATAACCCAAAGGCTCCCTTCACTCTGGAATAAAATCCCAGTCCAGGTTAGACAGAGTCCCTCATTGACTCTCTTCAAGAGGAATCTTGATGAGTGGATGGGGGATTGTAGGTTTACCCCGGGTATCACGTCTGTGTCACTGTTAGACAGAGGCACAGTATACTAACCTCAAAAAAGGGCATAGTAAAATTAATTTAAAATGGGTGGCAAAAGCCAAACACACTCTGGCTAGGCTTATAAATGCCCTAGGGCAGATAGCCTAGTATGAACCTATGAACATATGAACCAAGGACCCTGTGCAAAATAGTCAGAGCAACATACTACTATGCCAAATCATCTATTTCATAAAAGAGAGAAAGACTGAAACTTAAATGGCTACCATTTAGTGAATTCAGTTCTCACCATAGCTGTCAACCTCTTAGCACAAAGCACCTGAAAAAAGCCAATAATGGGGGAATACAGCCCCCAAACATATTCAGTGAATTCAGTTCTCACCATAACTCTCAACCTCTTAGCAAAAAACATGTAGAAAAAGCCAGTAATGGGGGAATACAGCCCCCAAACATATTCAGTGAATTCAGTTCTCACCATAGCTCTCAAGCTTAACACAAAAAACCTGGATGAAGCCAATAATGGGGGAATACAGTCCCAAAAATAGGACAAATTTCAAATACCCATGTTATAAACTTAGAAAATTGCTAGAATAAAAGGTTTTGTGTTACCATGTACTTTCTGAAAAATATGAAGTCCGAAATTCAAATGCCTGTTATTTTTATTTATTTAGCATTTGTTAACCAGGAAAGTCTGACTTGGAACAAAAGCCAATGCACCCCAGCCAAGAATCAAACCAGAGAACATGTGCCTGTTAGATAGCAATGCTGTCAGTACATCACTGCACTACTGACTGTGTAAGGTAACAAAAATATAGAAACCACAGATTTTATGAGTAACAGAACAGAACAAATATGAGGCAAAAATCTGCAAATTGTTTACAAATGGTGGTGAGTATAGAATTCAGGCCCTTGCCACCTGCAACCAAGGTACAGGATTTAAGCCTCAGGTATTCTCTACCCACCACCATGTGTTCTCTCTAGCCACACACATGCACCTTGCTTGTAATAATATACTCACCTGTGTACAGGACCTTCTGCTGTGCTGTATAGCTCCATATTTCCACTTGCTAAGCTCCTGTGGGTGATGTCCTTCCTGTGAGAGCAGGTCAGCCTGAAGATATTGCAGTCTGATCCCTTTCCAGTCTATGCAGTTGTAACTAACTGCATAGACTTATGGGATGCTCTTGATTACTGTGTTTCTAATCCAGACTGCTGCTGAATCAGATTCAGCATCAGTCTGGATGTCGGAAATGCCATGCAAGCTCATGCATGAAGGTTTGCACTTTTTGTCCTTCTTTTCTTTATTTTTTTTTCATTCTTCTACAGCTGGGGTCTTTCTTCTTTGTTTTACAGCTGGGGAGCTGCAGTCCTGCAGTCCAATAGCACGAGCCGTCCCTGCAGCCATGACATCAGAGAAGTAAATGTCAAAGAGAAGCAGACCTACAACTGGTCCCTGGGAACACTGTAGAACACTACTCTTTTCAAAGTTATAGTGCCTCCCTCACTGTTAGATTGGATTCTGTCCATTAGCCAGCGTCCATTAGGTAACATAGGGGTTACATTTAGTTTGATTAGCTTATCAATAATGCCTAGATCTGGGTGGGTATTAAAATTTGTTTAAAATTAAGTTCCACTATAAGAGTTTATTCCTGAATTTGGCATCATATTTATGTTTTATGGGGCAGATGTTTCACTGCATGCTTTAAGGTGGGTAAAGAAATTATTCACAAATGTAGCAGCATGCAAGAGTAGGGTCACCAAGGTGAGGGTGCCTACATTTCATCAGTCAACAGTTATCTGGATTATGCTTACTTTAGAGTAATCTGTTAAGGCAGAAGAGCTTTGTGGTAAATCTGGTTTCCCCACAACATTGACTGTTACTGAGCATTGGATTAATTTGAGCAGTGAGATGGCAACTGTAGGTGTTGAACATATGATGGTAATAGGAGAGAGAAGCAGGTCCAATATTTTTGAACCCCTAGTTTGGACATGAAACAGTTGGTCTAGAGAGATGGCATTAATGAAGTCAGGGAATAATTGTGCATATAAATTTGAGGTTGAAGGTTTCCCAATTAATGTGGGGATAGCTGATGTCTCCAACAATATAATTTCAGACTTGATAACAATGAATTATAGTTTGTTAACATATATATATCATGGGATGCAGGTGATATGGAGTGGACATGGTAGTTGGATGCAAAAATGGTACAGAGTTCTAGTTTCACTGAAAAGGATACTGAGGACATCCATGTTACTCTCCTGGTTTATAAGTCTGTAGGCATGATGATCTCTTTGGAATACAGACATGCCCTCTGCAATAACACTGCAATTTTTCAGATTGAGTCTGAAATAATGGTAGACATTGAAGCCCTGCACTATGGGGGTGTTATCACTGTTCAGAAACCATGTTTTAGAAACTAAACAGGCATTTATATTTTCAAGAGTACATACTGCCTCTAAGGTGTGCAAATTTGTGTTGAATTTCCCTGCTACTTTAGATAGTTTTGATTTTGATTGGTTATTTAGGTAATATGAAGAGTTTAATCTTACTTTAAAAGGCACATTAAAAAAGTCTCGTACAAATTACGGAAGCAATTAGGAGAGAGATAAAGACCATGCACAGTAAAGTAGCCATAGTATTCAGTCATCTCTTCCCAGGCTATTGCATATATTAGATCTCCTTAGAATGACACCAGTAGCTAAACCAGCAATTGAAGTCAGTTATCTTTTGATTTCATGTTGGCATTAGTCTTCGTCATGGGATGATATGGCTCAGTCATCCTTTCACTATAATTTTGGCTCTGAAAGCTCATTCATGTCCCTGTTCATGTTACTTAAGGAGGCATGTCTCAAGTTACGCAAACTCAATACTCATGTGTACAATGACTATGTCATATGTGAACACAGGGTGAAGGACTCGAGGACACTAGTGACACTGTGCAAGCTAACTGCCACTCTATTCTTGTTCACTCTAGTGAGTGGTGCACCTGTGTATCTGAGTATGGCATCATCTATGACTAAGACATTAGCATATGTACTGTCTCAGCATTGCTACCTGAAGGCCTTTGGCCTGCCATTTGAATGTCCCCTTTCATAGTTGCATTATTTGAAGTGCCTGTGTATGTTATTTCCCTGTTAGTGCAACTCTGAGTGTCTTGTATATTAAATCAATGGCTAGGGGGGCCTCTTTGGTTTAGCCAAGGACTGTTAATGTACCTTATCCTTAGAAGTTTTATTTGTTTGCTTAGACGTGGTGGGCATACCTAAGTGAGATGGGTGTCAAAACTGATTACATGTTGGTAACAATTTACAATCTTTGAATTCTTGGCCTCCAAGGTTAGTAGACACTTACACCTCTCAAATACTGAATTGTTTACTGGAAGAATCAAACAATTATCACTGAGCATGAGACAGTTCTTGCATTACCTCAGTGTTTCTGTTGAAATTAGGGTGGCAAACGTTGGTGAGATAAAATGTAACTTCAAGATATTTACTGCCTGGTGAGATGCTAATGACATGAATTTATATGAAGGGTCTAGGTACTAAAATACTCAAATGAAAAATGAAACAAAGCAACAAGTCTTGGAGAAGGTATATTTAATTAGCAGGGAGCATGGCAGTCCAGGAAGCTTATGTCTCAATAGAATTTTCAGTTTCACTCACTCCACCCTCTTCAACACCACAGTTTATTTCCCAAGAAGCCCAAAATAATGTAACTTCAATGTATCCAATACTGTAAATGGTACTCTGTTGGAACATTAGTGACTTGGAAAACTGAGTACCAAAATGCAGTATTCCTGGTACCTCCTTTAGGAAACAATCCTGAATCTCCTAATAGCCAGTTGGAACTTCTACATGTGTCAGGAATCTGAAAGCCTGCATCACTATCAAACATAGTTACCAGGTGCTCTGACTGCATGTGCTTCAGGTAATGTTTGAAACTGACAATTACATTTTCCACCCTTGCCTCTGAAAAAAAAAGCCATTGCAAGAACCTTGAATGCCATTCACTAACTCATGCATCATTTAGATGGGGTGTATCGCATACCCTCCATCTTCCTAGTCCTTAAGCAGTCATGCATGGAACTGTAAACAACCTCACTTTTACTGTTCATAACGCAGCACCCCAGAGGCAGCATCTTACATTCCCATTCTGCCCTATGAGTTCACATAGTGAGCAGACTACAGTTATCTCACAACTGTATTTTGGTGGAAAAAGTACCAGCATCCATAATCAGGAGTTTAGATTGGTCAATGTTGAGTAAATTGCTGTGAATGGTCATCAGGAGTAATACTATCCTATCTTCCTGCGGAACTGCATAGTACAGGAAGATCTGCATTTGTCGAAGGCAATTACTGAGGTGAAATTCCTCGATAATTGAAATTGTATTAGGAAATTATCCCAACATGGCCCACCTTCTTTTTTAATCCATTTAATGCATGTTTAAGATTACTTTCTCAGGAACATTTCCTTTAAGCTAATAGGCAATCAAATGTGTCTCATCCATGTTGGTGGTGACTTACTCTCCTTTCTCACCAAGGATATTTGACATCTCTCTGCAAGTTGCAGTGGACTAATGGTCAAGGCAGATTGTTTATTCTAGCTTCTCCCATGCATACACTGAGAATGTAATAGCTATACTTTGGCATTTTCAGGACAGCTTGCCAATGCAGCACCAATAGAATTCATATCTTCTTAATAGGGTAGTTGAATGTTTGCACCAACAGATGTGCCTTGTCTTTCTTTGAAGGTGCTAGTGGGTAGACATCCATGACAATACGTAGTGAATTGTTCTTGCACATGGCATTATCCACTCTTCTGGTTGAGATGTTTGATATTATTGTTCCTTCTGAAATTTTTAATGCAATACTTTGTGACTGTATATCCTATAACTGGTGCCTCTGTGAACTGAGTCTTAAGGTTACCACGTGGGACGGGACACATTTCTGTTTGTATTCTGCTGATCCCTTCCTGACTCCATGAGTTGTAGTCTAGCTGCCCTACATGTGCCAGCCTGTGGTTGCAAAGTATGTTTTCTAAGGGAGACTACAACTGATATGGTACACTGCTAGCCTGTTTATGCCTGCTGCACTGCCTGTTGATGTATTACAGTGCCCTGACGTTACCCACATGCCTTGCATTCATTCTGTCCTTTGATAAACACATATTGCCTTTTGCCTGCTACATATGTATCTTCTCTGCCATTATGAGTGCTACACATTTTGCCCAGCCCATTTTTCTTTGTTAATATTGTGCACCTGTGACATCATTTAAGAGATATTTTGTACCTTGATGTTTGGAGCTGTGGCATTTCATTACAAACCCCATTCACTCTATTAATTAGTGACCTCTGGCTAAACAGACTAGCATGCTCTTCTAAAGGTCTTTAAACAAACTATTCCCAGCTCCTTCTTTTCACAATGCAACTTACTGGAAAAGTACAAATTAGATGTGATGAGTAGCTTTAAGCTTTGCTCTTATTAAAATGATGCTGCGAGTATTATACCAGTCAAGTATCATTTACAGACTTTTCTTATTCCTCTTTTCTTTTACATTGTTGCCATTTGGGAATGTCTGTTCAAAAATATAAATGAATAGCTGGAGGCTTGAAGCTGGCATTGATGTACACCTTATACAACACTGGCAATATGATTTATGGCACACATATGGTTGTATTACCACTTATGAAATAATGTTCCTAAAGGCATAAAGTCATCATTTATATTCATAGTGTTTAGCTACTTCACTCTCTAAAACAGCTTTCAGATAATGCTTGCATTCTGCTGTCAGTTTCCAACATAATTATATATATCAGTGTAATTTGAAATTTCTTGACCTTTTACTTGCACCTCATTTCATGAGGTCTACATAGTTACTCATCATCTGTATGTGAAGTGTAGGTAACTGAGCTAATTATTGGAACAATGCATTTTTTAAGTGCCGCTGTTGTTCTCTATTAGTTCAAGTAACAACACAGAAAATTCTGGTCAAGCACTTCTGTAGCAAATCTGCATAATGATACTTGCTTGACAAGAAAATGTACATTCATTATATACATGTTTATTTATTAGTAGTTCAAAGCCATGTGCATTATGTTTAACAAATAGAAACATCTTAAAATATTCATGAAGCCTTAACAAAACATATTATTCTTAAAGCTTCAGTCGGTATCTTATGTGGAACATTTAGACTTACAAAAGAATGTTAGATAAATAATTTTTGCATTGAATTTATTCAGCATATATTTCTGCTGCATATGTTTGATACCACTAAAATGTGCAATTATGTTCTGACATGACAATGTTATGAGATTAGTACCTCACCCTTGTCTGATTATGAATCCTTTTTGTAAATGCTTAACATTGTTTGATTAAGACTAGTTTAATATCACTTCCTGAATACTAAGTTGTTGTTAGACAATGGGCTTACTGTACATCAGTACCCTGATTGCAGAACGAGCATTCTCCAGCAGGGTATTATTGTACAAATAATGCCCGCTGAGAAACGTGGCGCAGCTTCATGGAAGCATATCAAGCCGCCATGGATCTCGGACTGAGAAAATGGAATGGCTGCCATAATTTTACATTCACTAAGCAGCGCTTTGCTGTTTGGTGAGTGTAAAATAAAATATAAGTAAAAAGAAAATATATGTATGTGTTTGTGTGTGAAAGTGTATGCGTGTATGAGTGTGAAAGAAATCAGTTGAGCTACTATTTTACACTCGCTAAGCAGAGCTTCTACTGTTTAGCGAGTATAACATAAAAAGCATGTGTGTGTGTTTGTGTGAGAGAGAGAGAGAGAGACAGAATGTATGCATGTATGAAGCAAAGAGCGAGAGATGATTATGTGTATGTGTGTTTATGTTGCTGTATGCGTGTGTGAGTAAATGTGTGCATGAAAGCAGAAGAGTGAGATTGTGTGTGTGTGTGTGTGTGTGTGTGTGTGTGTGTGTGTGTGTGTGTGTGTGTGTGCGTGTGTGTGTGTGTGTGTGTGTGTGTGTGTGTGTGTGTGTGTGTGTGTGTGTGTGTGTGCGCGCGTGCGCGTGTGTGCATATGTGCGCGTGTGAGAGAGAGAGAGAGAGATAAAGAGGAAGGAGAGAGATAAAGAGGAACTGAAGAGTGAGAGCGATCTGGTGATCCCTGGCAGCATCACATAACATCTTTGTATACCTCTCGACCATACCTCTTGGCACAAGAAATCTGGACAAAGCTACAAATAAATGGGGAAACAAGGGGCTGAAAACATGGATGGATTTTAAATATTGCTCTTATAAACTTAGAAAGTTGCTAGAATAACAGGGTTTATGTTAGCATGCATTTTCTGAAAGATTTGAAGTCTGAAACTCAAATGTAAGTCATTATTTAGTGACTTCAGTGCTCAGATCATCCCACTGATTTGCCAGGAAATCACAAATTTTATGAGGAACAGACCAAAAATATGAGGCAAAAATCTGGAGAGCTGAGAGGTATGGTGTGTGCGAAAGTGCCTTAGATGACTACTGGCAGCAGCAGCAGCAGCAATAAAGAGGTTTACAAACCTCTGCATCTGTCAGGTGAAGAAATCTGGATAAAGTCGAAAACAGAGGGGGAACAAAAGCTCTAAAATAAAAACATAATTATTGCTCTTATAAAAAAAAGGATTTAAGTTAGCATGCATTTTCTTAAGAAAAAAATCTGAACCTCAAATTTATGTCATTATTTAGTCATTTCAATCTCCAGTGACTGCCAACCAAATGATATAGGAGTAAGGGACCAAAAAATAAAGTAAATAACCTGGTTATCTTTTAAATGTTATATATTTGACGTAAGATATTTTCTCCAACACCATTAACATATACTACAGCAAGTATGAAACATTAGGCGGAGGAACTATTTTACATCAAAAATATAGTAAACAAATATATAGTAATACAAAAAATATATATAACCAAGTAAAACACAACAATTTTACACAGCCCATTCTCTAAGTGCAATAATGCCCCCAGGATGTGTGTTAATGTGTAATTAATGCCCTTCCAGTGGTGTAAAGGCTGTCTGCCTGTGGCATCGGGCCTCATAACACACCTGGGTGGGCATTAATTACACATTCCCCTGGATTCCGCATGCCTTGCACAGTGTGCAGGATTAGTTCAGGAGCTCTAGCAGGCAATATGTCTGCTGTGTGATCCAGGAACAGCCTGCAGGGGCATGCATGAGCGCTCCTGCACTAGTCCTGCATGGACTAAGTCCCTGTATGCAAATCACCCCATTTGCAGGAGAAATCCATGCAAATGAGGTGAATGTCTGATCCAGGAAGTTTGAAACCAGCCATGCAGGACTAGTGCAATCTGTAGAAATGTACTCGGTTAGTAACCGAGTACATTTCTGCAAAATCCAAAACGGCGTTGAGACAGCTCCAAATAAAGGCTGAATATCAGTCAGAAAGCATGCCAATGGCCAAGTGTAAGGCCATTGGCATTGCAAACAGCGTAAAAAAATTTAAAAAAAAAATCAACTTTTATTTTTTTTTTTTTTTAGCGATCTTGGCTGTTTAAGCGTAGGGCAGTGGCGAGCAAACAATATCAGGGGAAAATAATAAAATAAACCTAAAATAAGCATTCTAACTAAAATCACTATTCTGCCATGAAAGTCAATGGCAGGCAGACGACAACATGTGAGACATGTAACTATGCATTAGCAAGCAATCCAATTCAAATGAAGGGAATGATAGTGAATCCCAGTTTTCCCCAGCATTCTAGTCAGTTCCCAACAGTGTAAGAGTAGGAATAGCTTGGTGCAAGCCTAGGAGTTAGTTGACATCAT
Organism: Protopterus annectens; assembly: GCF_019279795.1. Lineage (NCBI taxonomy): Eukaryota > Metazoa > Chordata > Ceratodontiformes > Protopteridae > Protopterus > Protopterus annectens. The sequence goes on from NC_056730.1 coordinate 196,358,594, forward strand.
GGAAGGGGGGGGGTGTCAGACATAGTGTAAGCTGATTGCAGCCTTGTGGCACACAGGTTTGCTCCTAGCTAAGCACAGCTAAGCAAGGGTGTGTGTCTGACTCTGCCTAGCACTCTTTACATTTCCTAACCGGGTGTGCGTGCCACGCACTGGGTTTTAAAGGTTTTAAAAAAAAAAATTAAACCAGGAAATAGCAGCTCTGTGCACATTTGAGTACTGTGTTTGTGCGGTGTGCCCCTGGGCTTAAACAGGAAGGCAATGGGAAGGGAAAACAGCAGTAGGAAGGTAATCTAGGAAACTTAGCATAGCTGGCAGGTGAAATGTATCAGAATCAGCCAATTACACAGGCAGCAAACCAGCCCAGAACACTACTATAAACGATGCAAACACCTTCCCCTCTGGTTTTTCCCACACTGTACACCACCGGTGTAAACAAGCGAGGAACATTTAACAATCAAAACAACAAAATAATACGGGCTGCAATAGCTGTCATACAACAACTTGTGGAAGAGGCTGAGGGTGGTGAGGATGTGAATGCTGCCCACCAACCCACAGTGAGGAGACGGAGAAGAGTGTACAGACCCAGGATAACTTACCAGGTGCTACATGAGCTGGAGATAATGGAGTGCTATAGGGTGGAGAAGGACCTCCTACAGCAAATTATTGAGCTGTGCCAGCCACGCCTAACAGAGGGGAACCAATCCCAGTGGATACCAAGGTATGTGTAGGCCTACGAATACTAGCTACAGGTACCTTCCAAAGGCCAACTGGGGATATGATGGGGATCTCACAGGCATCAGCATCCAGGGTACTCCACCAGTTCCTGGATGCCATGTTAGCACATGTCGGTGAGCACATATATTTCCCCAACACCTGTGAGGCACTGGCCAGCAATATGCAACTGTTCTACCAAATAGCAGAATACCCTGAGGTAGTAGGTGCTATAGACTGCATGCACATATGCATCAAAGCACCACCTGGTGAGCGGGGTAGGGTCTACTTTAACCACAAGGGCTTCACCTCCATCAACTGCCAGGTCAAGTGCGATGCCCAGGGCATAATAATGAATGGGTGTGCTGACTGCCCTGGAAGCTATCACAATTCCCACATCTGGCATCTGACGCAGCTGTACCAGAGATTTGCCACTGGGGATATCCATCACAGTCTCCTAGTGGGGGATGCTGGATATGCACTGGAGCCGTGGCTGATGACACTAATCAGAAATGCACATACACCCGAACAAGAACTCCATAATGAAGCACAAGCACAGACCAGAATTATAGTAGATCATGTGTTTGGGATGCTCAAGTCACGGTTCCAGTGCCTGGACACATCCGGTGGAACCTTGCCGTACTCACCAGCTACATGTACCCAAATTGTCATCATATGTGCCATGCTACACAATATGATCCTACGGGAACAGCTGCAGCAGGAACAGCATGGGACAGGGCCACACAGCCCTCCACCATTGCCAAGACCTGCACAGACACACAGTGACTCGGAGGAGGAACAACCTGATCCTGCCCCAGTAGGCAGAAGAAGATGTGCCCAGTATACCCTGAGCTTGGCAAAGAGGCAATGCATAGCACATACACTGACACAGGAGGGACCCAGGGGAATAATACCTCTCTCTGACTTTCACATACAGTAAAATGGATGCCAAACATGACACTACCTGTGCTCAATCATGTGTAGGGAGTGTACTACGTGCATCTGACATAGGCAGCCCTGCAGCACCACCCCCAATACTGGGACACCCACAAAGTAAGAGACTCACACATACCAGTCAGGGGGGTTCACATACCCAACAACAGTCACAGCCAGCAGTACAGGTGCTGACAAACACAAACAAAGGCTGTGCTATGGGCTCTGAATGATGCCTATGGGTAACCTCCCCCCAGGCCTACACAGACAGACCCCAGCAGGTCAGGCACATTAGTTCAGAAGGGTAGGAAGTCAGAAACTAATACGTACATAAATCAAAGCTTAGATCTGTAATACATTAGTATGCCTCTAGTCAGCATGATAGCTTAGAATACAGAATGAAATGGAGTACCTGACATACTAGTACAGTCATAGCAAATGTGTACAAGTGTCCAAGTGTCAGGTGTGCCCCCCATCCTACATAGTAATGTAATAACAGTCAGGTGTGCCCCCCAATCCTGTGTAGACATGTAGAAATAGTCAGGTGTGCCCCCCCATCCTACGTAGAAATGTAGTAACAGTCAGTTGTGCCTCCCCACTCCTATGTAGAAATGTAGAAATAGTCAGGTGTACCCCCCCATCCTATGTAGAAATGTAGTAACAGTCAATGCCAAATGATCGACTGATACTCTGCAGAAACAGTATGTTACCTGTAGGTGTACAACACAAAGGTCTGCACGGCAATACAGACTACTTGGACTCGATCCACACATTCAGTACAGATGGGCATACTGGGCATGCTCACACACTTAAAGAAATTAAGGCAATGTTAGTCAACAACATACTTAAAGTTCATACTGGGCATGCTCACACACTTAAACAAATGAAGGCCATGTCTGCAAACACCAGTGGACCAGACATATCTGGCAGTCGCAGATGTTAGTGCAGACACTCCTCAGTATGCACCACTCATGCTTTGCACACACACTGGATAGGAATACAGACATATATCTAAGGACAACACACTATATTAAGCCAAATGTAGACATACATAGATGTGTGGAAGAAGGTGACTGTGACTAGGAGCCATCTAGGCTTGTCCCACCCAGCACACAGCCAAAGGGCCACAACCACATGAGGTTCAGATGTCACTCACTGTAGATACTAGCCACCGATATCTGTCATTACAGACTATGTGGTGCAAGTGCTAACTGTGCAATAAGACTGTACAAGGAAGTAGTCATCTGGCAGCTTGTATACATGTACCTGTGAAATATGATGCTGTGTGTGCCCACATGTGGTGTGTCAGCCTCTAGATGAATGGGTTATGGCCCATGCACACACACTGCCCTCCCCATAGCCCTACTATGACAAGCCTGCTGAGGTCATCTACTGTGAAATACACCTTTGGGAGAGGTGTAGCCCAGTAAATTATGTGATGTGTCCCATAACTGCATACAGCTGTAGTGTGATAAACTAGTTATGTAGGAGTTCCAATCCCAGACATGGCACAATGCTTTTTAGGGTAGTTACACTCTCTACAATTTAAATGCTCTACTTTGGTAAGGCTGCTGATGTCATCCACCTAGACATACATCTCTGGGAAGGTTGTTACCCCGTAATCTCAGTAGAGCGTCCCATAACTGCATACTGCTGTAATGTGATAAAATAGTTAGGTAGGAGTTCTAATCCCAGACTTGGCAAGTGTGTGTGTGTGTGTGTGTGTGTGTGTGTGTGTGTGTGTGTGTGTGTGTGTGTGTGTGTGTGTGTGTGTGTGTAGAGAGAGCAATGCATTTTAGGCTAGTCACACTCAGTACAATTCAAATGTTCTACTTTGGCAATCCTGCTGATGTCATTCACTGTGAAATACACCTTTGGGGAAGCGACACTCCACCAATCCCTGTGGTGTGTCCTATAACAGCATTATGCTGTAGTGTGATATAGAATGCCGGTAGGGTTTCTAGTCCCACACATTGCAGTTGTGGATGTTTTGTGCGTGTTTCTATGTCTGTGTAGGGAGTAATACATTTTAGGCTAGTCACACTCAGTACAATTCAAATGCCCAACTTTGGTAATCCTGCTGATGTCATTCACTGTGAAATACACCTTTGGGGAATGAGTACTCCAGTAATCTCCATGGCACATCCTATAAAGGTGTAGTGCTGTAGTATAATATACTAGTTAGGTAGAAGTTCTAATCCCAACCATGGTAGGTGTGTGTGTTTGTGTTTGTCATTCGTATCCTGTGTGGAGGTGTTTGTGAGTGTGTAACAACTGGACTCAATGTAGAGTGGGTTTTGCAAACTTCTTATATCGTGGGCCAAGTATATATCACAATGTCCACCATACAGGGATAACAGATGTGAAATAGCTGATAGGCTGGGGTGCACATCCATACCCCTAAATGTGACATCAATGCCAGCTGAACAATGTTAGCAACCCTTGTATTACCCAGGGAACACACACACACTTGCCTAGGCAACAGCCGCTATGTTGGTAGTACCCTGCATATTGTACATTCATAGTAACCATGGTGTGATTGCAGTGAGGTACAGAGGGCATGACACCCTATCCATCTGTCCAATAGGCATGAACATGCTGACAGTGCGCCTCCCCTATGTTCCCACTGGACACCTGCAACACATGTGGTGCCATTAAATGTGATCCACAAAGGACATACCATGCCCGAAAAACAAGCTCTGTATGGACAGATGCCACTGACACCAGGGAATACCGGTGTCATGCTATCCATGTAGGTGCAGGGTCAACCTGCTGTCCATTAACAGTTCCTGCCAAATGAGGCCAGGACTGGCACATCTGATGATAACACTCTATGTACACAGCATGGGCCAGACACCCCAGGTACAGTTCCACATGTCACTGTACATGCATGTGGAAGGTGTGCACATCCCAGACACTGTCCATATCATGGACTAAGGAACACATACATGGCAAGCAATGCACAGCATTGGCCACATGTAATAGTCACCCAGGTGACTGGATGGTGAATACAATACCCACCTGTGTGGACAACTCCAGACACTACACCCCTGAGCCACATTGCAGACCATTGTCATGTGGCCTGATGCCAAGGTACACCCATCACCTAGTCTTGCATAGCTGACTGGCACCATCTACCACAACACACCTGTGAAGCAGTGCACCCATGCATGTCAGTATTAGCACCCAAGTCTGTGTGTGTGGTGTATGATGTGTATGACCACTTTCACAATCACTACCACCCCCATTGGCATACTGAAGCATGCTCTCCAATGTCAGACACCTCCACATACCCTATGCACATATAAGTTCTGTATAACCCTTGTGGTGCATGTGATACCTGCAGAATACTGTGATGTGGCAAGCCCACTAGTGATGAGTTGTATTCCTGGCCCTGCCAAGTGTCTCAATGTGTGTGCATCCCTGTGAGAGTGTGGCTGTGTTGATGCTGACACCTGTTCATGTGGACAGACATGTGCACTACACCTATCACATAGCTACCATATCCCTGTTGCAGATGTCACTCACTATCAAATATACATTCTGAGGACTCCACAACATGTAACCTATGTGGTACATCCACTAACAGCATGGACATGTGATACCACTACATAATCGTCAAGAGTTGGATACCTTGTGCTGGTAGGTGTGTGACACAAACATGCTTACATTTTACTCTCCCACCCCTCCCTGGCTTTTCTGTGCATCTGTCTGCCTCTCTCACTCCCTATCTGGTGGATTGGGAGACTTACACCTGCATTGCTTAGGCAGCAGCATGTGTATTTTAAGTGATGCTCAGGATCAGCTGATGGCCTCTGCATGAATTGCAGCCCTCCTCTAGCTGACTGCATGTGGAACATCTGTGATAATATTCCCATAGCCAATTGCATGGAAACACACACCAATATCTAGGAACATCATGTTGGTGTTGGGCCTTTCATTCACTGTGAGCAGGAACTCGATCTGTTTTTTGGCAAACAGCATATCAGATGGATTGGGGATTTACCTCTAACAACATATGATGTGGAAACAGGCCAACACACAGGAGGGGGATGTGCATGACCTGACTACAGACTGCAATTGCTGCTATACTGGATTTGGAGTAATGTTGGTTTAACAGGTTGTGTGTGGATATGGCTGTCCTACATGTTTTCATACCTGCTATGTCAGTGGTATGCTTATGAGGGAGCACCCATTTGTAGGATCATCTGCAGACTGGCCAGTGTGTGGTGCCTTTTGTTTCAGGTGTTACCCACAGAGCACGTATCTGTAACTGCAGAAGGTAGTATGAGGATTGCAGTCTGTAGATGGTGACAGCCGTGAGAGTTACTGACTTCATGTCCCTCATAGGACATATGTTGCAACAAACCCAGTTAAAACAGTAAATGTATGAGGTTATCGCAAAAACGTGTCAATACTGGCCCTGTGTATGTGCCTCCAGCCACAACTCTGTCAACCTTTGTACATATGTCATGCAGTAAGGGGTGCATATGTTCTGTATACCATAATTAGTGACATCATATCTGATAATAAGCCAGTGAGATATCAGACTGCTACACATATTATGTATAGTAGGGGTTATAGTTGATGACATAACCTGGACATTCAGTGGTTGTGTGTACAGTATGAAGTCTATGTACTTATGGTGATCGTCGGCAGTGTGTGTATTGTTAATATGTTCCTGGCCTGTGTACAGACTGTGGTAGATGTCATTGTTCTTGGTCCTGTTCTAGCTGAATTACATGCTGCTCTATTGTATGTTACCCTATCGGCTGACATGTTTGTAGGGACATACACACACATGTCTCATACCACAGACAGGCATCGGAGCACACTGTGTAGTGGCCCAGTATATGTAGGGATAGTGTGTGAGTGGCACATATGAAGTTGGCATTGAACAAATAGTCCATATACTGTAATAATACGCTGGCATATCATATGTAGCTGTGGCTGTATTCACGTTGGTTGTGGTTATGCACTTTCACACAGGTGTATGTTCCTCTGTGCTGTGGCATGCCTGTAGAGCTTGCTATATATGCAGGTACATGTGCATTCCCCCCATAGGAAATGTAGGCCAGTGTTGATCCTGTCTGCCTGTAGCCTGCAGAGTGTTTTCTTACATGCCTAGAAGCTTAGTGTACTTACCCAGTGAGATGTAGTGTCCAGATACTTGCCAGATGTACTGCTGCTGGACCACCATAATAGTCATGTATATCAGACAGAGCAGTGGGATGCTGTACAGATGTATGTCAATATCCAGTGGGTAGTATGTGACCATGGCGCCTATGTACCAGTGGTTAGTATGTGGCAGGACAGGCAGAGATGTGCGAATGCATAACCTATGGGGGCACATGTATACCAGTAGTTACGTGTTATACCCATCTACATGGCTGTTAACATCCACATTGTCAGGATTGGTCCACATGTCTTGCACTATGGGGTTATGTGTATACCTCTGGACTGTCCAGAGTGTGTCAGACTGTCCACATATATTGGCCATTATCACTGTTCAAGTCCACAGGAGCATTACGTGCTAACAGTGGTACTGTACTATGATGTCCTTCAGATGTCTGCCAGTAGCCAATGGCGTACATGTTAAAAACAGATGTGACCTCCCACACACACCATGTCTGAAGACACTCCCTATTACAGTAGCAATAGTCTACAAATATACCTGCTATACATTCCTGACATCACCTTGCACTAAAAAGTAGGGACTATAGGGTCTGAGGTAGGGCTACACTCCAAGTTCAGGACATATGGTGAGAATATATGTACATATGATTATCCAGATATCTATATAGACATACACATATACATATCGACATACATAGTTGGATATGTACATGTACATAGCTATACAAATAAACACCCAGATATATACATATACTGAGCAATATATGTCAACACATATACAGATAGAGATACATATGCTCATATATGTATTGATATCTACATATATATTGACGGTAGTAGGTATATCAGAATAGATATGTATGCACATATAATTATTGATATCTACATATATACCAACATAACTAGGCATATCTGTACACATAGGATGTGCATACATTTATAGCTATATATACATATATCTATATCTATATATACATATATCTATAGATACATATATGTATAGGGGAGCGCTACAGAATCCTGAAAGCCCAAATTCCTGAAGACCATCCGGGGTAGCTGCCTTAAGGTATATGGATGTACATTACCATACAATCCACCTTGGTTAAATGCAGGCCTACTGCCACCTGCCATACAGACTGTTCTGTTTGTCAGTGTGCTTGTGATGGTGTCAGTTGTGCCTTGTTATGTAACAGTTACATCCCATTGTGCCAACTGAGGTCTTCACCCCCTAGGGATTGTCTACAGGGTGTAGATAGAGGCTTCTGAACTATACATCTGCATTACTTACTGTTGATTGTTTAGTATCCTTTAGCCCAGTCTGTCTTTACTATTGTACTACTTGATGGCCTTGGCCTGGACAGCAACATTTGTTAACTTTTCCAGACAACTGTATTAGTATAACTGTTTCACAGTTGCATTACTCAGTTTATGTGGATGTCTGTGTCTAAACAGCTATACCACATGGCATATACAACTGAAATGAAGCTTTCCCATTTATACAAACCTGTGTGTGGTGGTGTTATATCCTTTGATTTCTCTGTGGATATATGTTGCAGCCAATGATTGTCATTTGTATGGGTGGCTCATACAGTCTCCAGTTGGTAAGGTGGTAACTGTAGGAATAGTGGCTGTTCCATTTTGTGTGCACCTACTACATATGTATCTTACCATGCATATCTCTGCGTGTGTATGTGTAGTTACATACATATCTATCTGCATATATATATATATATATATATATATATATATATATATATATATATGTATATCTGTATCTGCATATATGTGCCTGTGTATATGTATCCTAGGAATGCCCATGTCGTGTCAGGTCCAGGTTATGGGATCTGCAGCACTTGGTAGTGTATTGTAGGGCAGACGTGTCTGACTGGGGGGTATACCTATTCGTACAAGACGTATATTGTTTGGGGCCTCTCATCCCCATTAACGGTGCATGTGGACATATATGTTTTTGTTACTTACCCATTGTTATCTACAGATGTATGTCCGTATATAACTATATAGATATAAATATCTGCTTACATAAATATAACTATGTCCGTATATGCCTACATAGATATATATATATATCTGCTTATATATATATAACTTCTGTATATATTTAGACATATAGATGTAGACATATATCTCCATAGATGATATATATATATATATATATATATATATATATATATATATATATATATATATATATATGTGTGTATACACACACACACAGACACACACACACACACACACACACACACACACACACACACACACACACACCCACACACCCTTGCATACATCTACATGTTGAAATACATTTCCAGTACTGTTGAATGAATGGGCTAGATGATATGTTTGTGAAAACATCAGGGATAACTATATCTGGCATGGCTTAGTGGTAAATCACTTTGGCTATGGTGTGCAGGGTCCTGGGTTCAAGCCTTAGAAAGGTTTCTGGGCAGAACAAGGGCCATTAGATACCGAGTGATTAAGACACTTTTGAGCAGTTGAAAGTGGGTTGCATGGAGGTAAGGACTGCTAAGTTACAGTTTCTTATACTCAGTTAACTTCTAAATTGCTTAACCAGTGTAGGCATTACTTACCCCTGCGCAAACAGGCAGAAGCCTGCTTGTGCTTACCACCACGCTTTGTTTGTGTCTTTCAGCTTTTCCTAGTTAGGGGTCGCCACAGCGGAACTCCGGTCCGCTAATGATTGGCAGTTGATTTTTACGTACCGGCTTGCCAGGCCTGACGCACAGCCTTCAACGAAGGTACGCCCATTCACATATGTCTCCAGGCAGAAGACACTCTAGATGAGAATCGAACTGGACAGCGTCTTACTGTAAGGTGACAACGCTACCGCAGCACCACCACCGCAGGCGTGCTTACCACCATGCTAATTTCTTTAAAAGAAAAGAAAAAAGGGTTGCTAGAAAAGTGGTGAAAAAGGGGGACAAAGAGGGTAAGACAGTAGGGGAAATAGCTAGGGATGTGCAGGAAGCATCTGGGGAAGGTCCCTAGCTGCCCATTTCTACTCCAGTAACTGCTGTGCATATACACTGAATTTGGAGGTAGATTTGGACACTCAACCCCCTGAGAGAGGAGTGAGGAAAACAATAATAAGTTGTGATACCAATTAGACCAGATTACATGTGTCCAGTGGACACATGTGTGAAATGGACAGCTATGTATGGGGCGAGATTTTTTTCGGGGAACTGATTGCCTTTTTTTTTCAGGTGAGAGTGAGATGTTGGGGTGGGGGCAGTAGGTGTATTTGGGGAGTTAGGTTGGGTAGGTTAACAAACAAGACAAACAAGACACATACAGGGGTGGTATATGACACATGTGGGGGGTAAACACCTTGATGGGGAGGGGTGTTGGGAAATCGGAAGCCCATAGCACCCTAGTGGAAACATTGGGACTGAGGTCCACACCCATGGGCAGTCACCACTGTACCTTCACAGACCCGATGGTGCCTGTGCTGGGGGCTGAGTCACAGAGCCAGACTGATGCTGTAGTTGTGACACATGGCCCTCGAGCTGGAGTAGAAGATCACCAAGCTGCTGGTTGAGCTCTCTACCCATCATGACCCTGACCTGGCAAATGGTGACAGGTTTCTGTTCATGCCCATTCCCAGGGGGGCGAGCCCCATCCCCTGAGGTGGTTCCACCCAAAGGTGGTGCAGTACCAATGGACAGGGAGGTCCCGGGTTGGGCCCCAGACATGCCGGTGCCTGGTGCCATGGCCAGCTGAGGTGGGATAGGTGGGTCCACTGGAACCTGCCTTCCCAAACATGCTATAGTGTTTAGATTTAATTCCTTGTACCATCTTACTCTCCTTTACTCCCTTACTTACTTACTGCTGTCTAATTCTCTTCCCTGACTTTCTCTCTAAAATGTACTATAAACCTGTTTTTTTTCCCTCACTTCATATTACAAGTCCTATTTGTACTAGACTAACGTACCTTTAAATTCTCTATAAACTATCTAAAATTTCTCTAAATTTTAAATGGTTGTCATATACCTTGCATCAATTCTTAATCAATGTTTTATACTATGTTTAATTTGTTATAATTATTTAAACTGCAGATGTTTTTGTTTTATTTTTGAAGATTGTAAAATTAGTGTTCTTAAAATGTCTTTTCTTTCCGGGCCTCCGCTGAAAATGGGCTTCTACGTAATTGGACTTTCCCAATAATCAAATGCCAATAAATAAATGAGTAAATAAAGTAATTTTAAGACTTTGACTTTGATACTAAGACTTTGTACTCTAGTCTAAACTCTACAAGCGTGGTATTTTTTTTATTTACCTCTACTTATGTTCTTTAACTATTACCACAGCAATCTCATAAGTTGAAAAATGTACAATCACACATCTTCCTCTTCCATTGGGAACTTAGTGGCTTAATCAGTAATCACTAGAATGTATTGTTAGATGTCATTAAATTTTACCAAGGTCTCCACAAGATCAAAGGCTATATTTTAAAGGGTTCTGCTTAGTGAATCATCCCCCACTGCTTTTTCCCCTTAGTTTTTCTTGTCTTCTGCAAAGCTGCTAAGTCAGATATACTATGATCACTATAATGTTGTGAAGTAGAAGGTATAGAATATTCACCTATAAGTAGCAGTACTGGCATATCTTCTATTCCATTTCCTATAATATTTCTACAGGCAGTTCATGTGAGTGACTTTCTTCTGCTTTTTGTTATGGTAATTCATTTGCTGTTACATCAGTAGCTTATGCTATTTTAAGTGCATTTCACAGAGTCCTGTCTTTGACTAGTCTTCTGTCTGGATATTACAGTGAGAAATATAGGACTTTCTTCAGGTTTTCTTTCTTCTGTTAGTGGGGTTGTTGTTATAGGTATCTCCCTCCATGTTTCAACACAGACATCATTCATTACTTAAATGTCTCTAAGGTTCTGATAGTATTTCATTTTAAACACTATTGGGTCTCACCTTTCAGTTTCTATACTGATGTCTGTCCCTAATGGAAAAACTTTAGTTTTCTGCTAAGATCCAGTAACATGTTTCTTATAACAGCCTGTTTTTTGTAACCCTTCTGACCACTTTCAGATGTTAGTCTCTTTTGAATTTTCCATGCCTCTCCATTTCTTTTTATCAGAATGGTGTATTTTAAGAGTGTGTAAAGTTTTTATTTCCCCTTCAAGTTTTACTAGGAGTATACACGGAGCACTGCATATTTGCACATTCGCAGTTATAGATTTAGATTACTAGGTTTTAAACTGTGCTTCATTAGGTAATAAGGATTCATTTAGTATAACCATTTTATCAGTACACGTAATTCAGAAAAGCCTATTTACATAAATTATGCGGGTGTGCCCTTTTGTAATTATCAACTGGTAACATTTTACTTTCATTTACTCTCATTTATCAGCTGGTGAAATTTTATTCTCACTGTCCACTTGTGGTTCTAACTCTAACTCTAAATAATTTAAATATACTTTTAAATAATATAGTTGTGACCTCACAATTTTACTTGACTTAAATATTCCATTATGACATTTTACTGCTTGTGTTTCAGAAGACACAGCTTCTCTAGCCAGTAACTTGTCCTTTCTTAGTATTTGATAGCCCATATATTCAATAACTTCCATCTCCATGTGTGTCTTGGGTGCTTCCCCTATGTGAAGTGAAGACAGGATTTTCTGCCCAGTTATCCTGGTTGGAATATCTTTCAAGAGCAACAGGGTAGGTTTTAATCTTGTCCTCCATACTATATTTCTTTAGTGATGCAGTGGTCTTTGCAATGGTCAGTACAGTGGAAATTATAGCCATTTGTGCTAAGAGACTGATTAAATAGTAGGCAGTAGCCTCACTAACAGGTCTGGAACGTCAGGAGAGTATTTAGGAACATACATCCCAGAACTTAGGATCAAACTTAACATCTCCAAAAAGCTATTGAGTTGGTGTTTCTTCTCTCTGTGTAACTTAGATTATGTTGTTTTCATGGGAGTATATTGCAACTCATTGATAACCAAGTATTGAAAAATATACATCAAGACTGTATTATTGGGATAATATTACATTAAGTACTGTTCCTTGTTTGGAAGTCCTGTGTGGTCATTAACTGTTCATCTTATTAACAATTGTAGGCCCAAATTATATCTGTTTTATGTGGCCTGTTTTGAATAAAATGCAACATCTATGTGCTACATCGCTAACTTCTTAAAGAATGGAAAATAGTGCAAAAATGTTTATTAAAACAATTCTAAATCCATCACAATGCTCATATAAATATTTTTATAAAAATAGTCTAATAATAGATAGTTGTGGCACAGTCTCCAATGAAGTAAAGTAAAATGAAATAGATTGCCCTATTCTCATGTAGAAGGAATGTCCTTTCAGACAATTGTTTACAGAAATTATGATAAGATCATTCACTTTCAGCAAAATTAGAATACTGTTACTTGCCCAGTGAATTATAAAATCAAAAAACTTGACAATTTCCTAAAATAATTCTATCAACCTGTATTTATTTGTCTGTGGAACTGATACCATGTCTATAGTTGTTTATTAAATTAATGGCCCATGACTTGTCCTTCTTAAATCTGTATCAATACATATTACTGGTCAATATTAGGGTTAGTGGAATATCCATATAGGTTCATAGGTTTATAGGTAAGTACTAGGCTATCTGCCTGAGGCATCTATAAGCCTAGCCAGAATGTGTTGGCTTTTGCCACCCCCTTAGATTAGCTCACTGTGCCTTGGTCCAGCAGAGCCATTAGTTCCCTCTACCTCTGTCCAGCAGAGCCACTTCAGTGATCCCTGGGGTAAATTTTCTGTTTTCCATCCACTCGTCAAGGTTTCTCTTGAAGAGTGTTAGTGAGGGGTTCTACCTAATGTAGATTGGAATCCTGTTCCAAAGCATGGGGTGTCTGGGACAGTAATCTATCCCTCAAGCACATCCTGTTTATCTTGTGGTGTGGTTTAGATTCCCTAGAGAGTGTGGCTCTTGGGGATTTGTTTTTTTTTTTTTTTTTTTTTTAGGTGGAGCATGTCCATCAATTCTGGGTTGGACATAGCCTTGTATGTCAGGCAGAGATCACCTCTGAGTAAGCTGTATGCAACCAAGTACAGCTGGAGTTTATATGATATGTAAAATCCATTTAAACGGTTCCCCCAAAATACAGTTAATGTAACTGACTTATAATTAGATACATCTCAGTATATTCACCTTTCTGTTTTGGAATAATAATATCTTATTTCCATCCATGTTGAAGGTATCCTGGGATAAAATTCTTTTGAAATAGAAAATTCAGTATTAATTCCTTGATTCTGTCTTCTACCATTGCTTAATGTGCTCACTATCCATTTCTGTGTGCCACACAGCCACTGTAGTCCACTATTCCTACTGTAGAACATTTTATAGAACATTTTGTATGGATCACAAAGATTCTGAGGATGCAGGACTATTCGACCTTGGGCGATTCGTCCACAGACTATTCGACCCCAATGCAATTATATACACTTTCATGTTTACATTTACATTTATTGTCTATAGGAGTAGCTAGTGGACAGTTTGACCCCAGATGATTTGACCCCTGACTATTTGACGCCAATTATATAAAAAAAAAGTTTTTAAAGTTTTACAAATGCATTTTATTGCTTAACATATCAATCATGATTTTGTTTCACTAGAATTTAATATATTATTTAACTTTTTTATATGTAAATGTTAATGTATTTAACATTTTATTTAATTTGAAAATATAATTTAATTAATAGTTTTTTAAACAAACTTTAAAATCAATATTATTTAACATTGTAAACATTAATATTATTTTAAATTAACATTAATAATATTATGATATGCATTTCAAATGTAAATGTTTTAAATGGTTATATATCTTCATGACTTCTTTTTTTCTTCTTTTTTTTTTTTTTGAGGTCATCTTTGACATTTTCTCAGTAACTATGTGGATGCATGAGCAGTATCTAACATTTTTTCTTCTTTATGTCAAAATGTCTATAGCTTACTTTTTCTTGCCTTGCCATTTCAGTGGGGTCAAACCATCCAGGGTCGAATTGTCCGGGGTCAAAACATCCCGTACCCAATTTTAACAAGTGCTTTAACATATGCTGAATATCTGTAAATCATGCAGTGCTGTATATGTATCACTTCAAATCTAGTAATCCCAGACTGCCTTGTTCTGTTGGAAGAATTAGCCAATCTCATTTGACTCTTGCTGTCCCCCTCCACTGATAAAGTCTTTCAACTCTTTATTATTTGCTACCCACAACTTCTCCTCTGTATGATAAAAGTATGCCTGACCTGTGTATAAAACTAAAGGGACTAAAACATTTTAACAGCTTGTATCTTGCTATTCATAGCCATAAAACAGTGCTTCCAATTTCTCAGTTTTTATATTATCTTTTGTTTAGTCTCTTCCCACATATTCTTAGCTGTCACACCAAAATCATGTTTAATCCATACTCCTAAGTACTTCATTTTATCATGTCCCCATATATATGGATATTGCTGAACAAATTTATGTGTGAGTACATAATTTACAGCTATTGCCTTTGTTTTAGCTTCATTGATTTAGTATCCTAAAAAGATCTGAAACAGTCTCAAAATGTTCTATAACACTGAAATGCCATTTTCTTGTTTTATCAGGTATAAAATAGTATCACCTGCATATAGAATGAGCTTTTCTTGACTCTCATACTAATTATATCCTTGAATTTCTGCTTCCCTTATTTTCATTGCTAATGGTTCTAAATATAACACAAATAATAACAGAGAAAGAAGACATATCTGTCTGGTTCCTCTGTTCAAACAGACGTTATCAGAGAGGAACCCACCCACTTTAATTTTCATCTCCATTCTATTATATATCCTCCAAATCAACCTAAGTCTAGTTCCAGCTTTTTTGTTACATGTATACAATAATATATGGCAGGTTGATCTTTTATAAAGCTGCCCTTATCATATCCTTTTGAGCCTATGTCACATCTTACAATTTTTTTTTGTTTTTTGAAAGCCCTCAAACAAAAAACAAAGCCACTATAATACACCTGTAAAACCTAATAACTTAATAATGACACACAAAACTATGTGCATCTTCAGATGTTGAAGTTTTGCCTTCCTAATAGGAACAATTGTCCCAGACTGACAGCCACACTCTCAGAAATGGGTTATCCTAAAAAAAGGTCATCCATGCTAAGATGCATGGTACAGCCTATGATTCTACTAAGGCTGTTTGGTTTTGTCTTATCTTTATTACCAGATTGAGAAAGCACTTGATATTTTCAAAAAGCATTATCTCCAAGGCACTGAAAGAAATAAGTATTCTGTTTTTGTTTCTCTTTATTAGATTATCTACAGGGAGACATGAGAACCAGATACAGAGTTGCTGCTACAAGCACTCATTTATTTACTAGATAATGTTATTTTTATTTATTTGCTTTCTCTTAAAACTTGTTACTAGATCAAGCCAAGGACCTTAATCCAGTCATTCTCCTATGCAAGAGTGAAACAAAAGCACATAAATTTATCTTGTATCCTGCTCTTTTGACCAGACTACTCTTCAATTTTATATCACAGTGCCTACATTTCTTAAAACTGAACAAGGAGAAAGAAAGAAGGAAAAAAAGAAAAAAACAGGAGCACCTGTTTACTTTAGTATCCCCATTACACTCAAAAATAACTGAGAAAACTTTACTTTATAACATGCAGATTACAACATGCATTATAAAATCACTAGTATTAAGAAGACAATTTTGTTTTACATGTTAACTCTTACTTCCTCTTCCCCCTCCTAAATCGTCTTCCAAACACTAATGTCATAAAGTAGGGCATATACTTTAGGTGCCCCTACAAGATTAACAAAGTCAAAAAAGTCTAATATTTCCAGGTTTTCTTGTTCTGTCATTTTTCACAAATAAAATTAATGCTTTATAATCCCACATTTAATTGTCAGTTTTTAAGTTGCTAGTTGTATTCCTATTGATTGATCTCCAACTCACAAATCCAGTCTCTGCTTCATTTCCAATGTACTTCCAGTTCATCTAGTTGACTCATTTGCTTTTTTCTGTCTCTCACGTGTTTTTCATTGAAACATTGGAAATGTTCACTGGCACAGTCTCTCTATGATCTTTTTTACAAAAAGAACAAGAAGCAAAATCCCCTTCTGTTTCTTAAAATCTTTAGTTGGTCAAACCTTTGCATTTCCTCCTTAACATGCCCTGCATCAAAAAATTATTTCGCCCTTCCGGGAAAGATTATGAAAACAGATGGGTACAGCATCTTGAATATCATGCCTGCGTCTTGACATTTTCTGATTAGTGGAATAAATTTACTCCTCTTCTGCAGGGGTACAGTGAGTAATCATTTTCCACAAACAGTCTACTGTCTCCCACTTTTAGTACTTTATCCTTCTGCCACAGTTTTGTCAGAATCAACTCCTGCTGGCAGGATTTCATCTTTACTATTAAAGGTCTAAGTTGATTTCTCACAGCCAGGTTTGAAGCATACACACCGTGTGCCCTTTCAATTAACAATTCTTGCTTTGGAATACCAGTCTAGTTACTTATTTGTGTTTTCATAAAAGTAATAGTTTGTTCCTTCCAGCTTTTTTGGTGCAGCAGAAAATCTCAGGTTTTCCTTATGTGCTCTGTCCTCTAATTCTATCAATTTTTTGAAACATCTCTTCTTGAGCAGTCTCATATTTAGCCAACCTTCTGTTCATTTCAACCTCTAATTTTTGCAGTTTTCTAACCTCTTCTGAATATCTTTACAAAGCTTCCTCCATTTTTTACAATTCTATTTCAGTTGATATACTCTTTCAGTGTTTCGTTTATTTCAATCAGCTCTGAGTACATTTTAATTTTTATCTCTAGGTTACTGGAAATCATGTCTTGCACCAAAGCTGAAGCTTGCACTGCTTTTTGCTGGATGGCTGTAGAATTCTTCCCAGTCAGTGTTTTTTCTTCACCTTTTGTGATTTAATTTCTTCCAAGTTCTCTGAATTCTTTTTTGCTGGCATCCAAGCAGTGCACCTACTAGCCAGTTTCTAAAATTTACCCAAAAAATAAAAGTTTACTGGCCCTCTCTTCTGAGTTTCTATTTCCACATAGGGAAAGCTGAAATTAAGCTTTTACTCAATGTGTATCCATCTTGGAAGTCAAAGAACAATGATATTTTTGTCTTTTTTTTCATGGAGTGTTTGGTTTTCTCACAATTATCGGTAGTGGGTGATCCCATGTGATGTACACTTCATCATTCTCTATAATGCTTTATGGTTCATGTTTCCTATTCTTCTTATCTCCTTCTATATTGTATTGTTTGCACAATCCCCAAACCAACAGTAATGCCACATTATTGTGCCTTTCAGTGTACAGGCCCTCTACCATGATGATATCATATCTAGCAACAAGGTGTGTGACTGTTAATTTTTTTTTTTTTACAGAATCTGCAATTGTCTGTTTCTCCCCAATGTTCACTGGATTTTCTAAACAACATGAACTTAGTCTACTATCCTGGGCTGCCATTTTTTATCTTTCAATCTTTGGTTTCAAATCACCTCTGCTTAACCATTCCACTGTCTTTATTTACCTTTCAACCTTTGGTCTCAACTCACCTCTCCTTAACCATTACTGTGATAAACATGAGGTTGTTTTGGGAGATCTCTATATTTATGAATTTTCCACAATTCTTTTCCTGTAATCCTTCTTCTTACATTTTTTCTCTTTCTTTCTTTCTTTTTTTTATACATTCAGTTGCTGTCTGATTTTTGTCTGCTACTGGAATGGTTTATTTATTTATTTATTGACATTTGATTACCAGAAATGTCTGACTGGGCAGAAGCCCATTTTCAGCAGAGGCCCTGGGAGAAAAGCTCCAAAATTCCCATTGCTGATTAACAGTGGAATGTTTCTGCTAAACTAAGCAGAGGTTATTTTAGTTTTTTTCCCCTCATGTTTTAAAACTTTCACTATGTTTGGATCTCATGAAGTCATCAGATATGTATGCAGTCCCACAAGTCTGATCATGGGATCATATGAGGTTACTAGGCTAATGTCCCTGGGGCCCTTACAAGCCTAGCCAAGAGTTTATCCCCCAAGAAAGAAACCTCAGTCAGCACCTGTCACTCCTGTCAATGAGGGACAAAGGTGAAACCCCTGGGACAAATTTGTGGTATCCCATCTACTCATCAAGGTTGTGCTTGAAGAAGGTCAATGAGGTACTCTATTTGACATGCATGGGAAGTCTATTCCAGAGACAGGGACAATATGAAAGGTCAGCCCACTTGTTCACTCATTAAGTCTCCTAATATAGCAACTGTGTTATGCACGTAGTTAATGAGCTCATACTAAGCACTAATAACTCTGTAGGAGGTGGAAATATTCAAGAAATATGGAAGCCTTACTTTCACAATAAAAAAACACAGACTGTGAGCATTACAGTAATATACCACATGCTTAACATTATGTAATGTGATATGCTGATGCTGTAAAGAAATCCTTGCCTAAGCCTCCTAGACCATTAAGGATTAAGTCTCAGTAAAAATTAAAATCAGACATCATAGCACATAATATTTTACCTTTAACAAAGAGTCATTGTGAGAAATGGATCTCCATTCCAGTACACAAGACTAGTTTACAAACAAAAATGATTTAGTGATTAGTGACCTGATAGTGAGACACACAGATTCCCCACTCACTAGGCTGGACGGAGAGGATGACAGTGAGATGGCTTTTAAGTGCCAGGATCTCAGCTATCTCAAGACCCTAAGGTCACTTGCACCAGACAAATATAACTAAAACATGGCATTTCTGCAAGTGACATTGAGCAAAAAGCCCTGATGGAGATGTGGAGATATGTCTGAGCTCTCTATGCATGTCAAAGATAGGCAAGACAGTGTAATGAACAGAACCCTCATATCTTCACTAATGATGCATAGGTGCAAAGAAAAGGAGATTGGTCTCAACAATTGTCTAAATAACTGATGTTATTTTAGGGGGATTTATTATGTGTCAGAATGGCATGAGATATGCGAGTCCTGTTAACATTAATAAAGATATGACTATCCAGCATAAAATAGCATACCTTCTATCCCAATAATGATGCTGGAAGACACATCTGCAACTAGAGACTTTAATTAATGAAAAAAAAAAAACAGTTAAGTATTTCATTCTGAATTGCAACTACTTGAGAAATTGCACAGCAGCCCCATCACCATAAATTTAAATCTTCCCCATATCATGACATCAGTCAAATCAAGCCAATAAAAATTCAAGGCTAATAAATGTATTAACTTCAGCAGTTTAAAAATTACCTTTTAGAAGATAAAATATGTGGATAAATAGCATATTATTACTTACATAAAATATTACTATATGAGCTGATCTGTGTAGAGTCTGCATGTCTATCCTTTTTCTCAAGTGGGTTTCGTCTGAGCGCTCTGGATTCATCCCACATTCCATAGACATGCAATAGGTGGAGTGGGCATTAAATTGGCCAGAAATATGTAATAATAACAATTCTTTAAAAAAACTATTTAACATTTCCTGTATAAAAACCTATGTTTCTTAATGCACCTCTTTCTTCATTCCATTCATATTTTTACTAGCTTTTTGTGTTAGTATACTTTGCAAGGAAATTGTGTCATTTAACCTGAGTGGTTGGGTCACATTGCATTTAATCTGTGAAAATATTTCTATAGATTCTAAATTCACTTCCCACAGACCACCCATGATTGTCTTTTCTTTATAAATTATCTTTTTCTATAAATCATGACATTTAATGGAATATATACAAAATGCATTCCTTTCATCCCTATTTTTAATGGAATAATTGTGCTCATACATTTTTAATTCCAGTTGTCTTTCAGTCTTATTATTTAGTGACTTCACTCCACATTGATTTGTCAGAAACCCACAATTTTTTTAAGGAACAGACTAAAAATATGATCAAAATTTTGGATATTGTGAAAATCTGTGCATGCTGGCTGGGCTGACCAATCAGTGTGCTATTTTTGAATACTAGTGAGCTACTTTGTATAATTAGAAATTCAGGTATTCCTTTTGCGGTTTATATGCTATTCAAAGTATGAAGAATGTAGATGTTCTGCTAGAGAGCGTGTGTAAACTTGGCAGTTTTAATCCTGTATGCATGCGATTGTTAGGCTACAGAGTAGGTATAGAATGGCAAGGGACCATTGACTCACAGTGATGTTCTAGCATTGTCTGGTGCAGATTAGTACTGTGTACATGAGTACCATAGGCACAACTGCTAAATGGTTATAATGGCATATATTTGTTATCTTGTTTCCCTCCCTTTACTTACAGAATTGCACAAAAGCTGCCATAACCTTGCCAGTGTCCAGGTCTAGACCCACAGCCTCCCAACAGGCCCAGCCATGCCCTGCATCTCCTTAAACTACATACTGGACTGCCTCCCCAGTGGCTGCAGTGGAGTACAATGAGGACGACACCTTTCCTGCCCCTAGTGGTACTTCACTGGCTGAGAGCACCATCATTTTGTTCTGGTGGCAATACCAGAGGTAGTGAGCTTTTATACCACAGGGAGATGGTGAGGAGCTGTTGGACAAGCATCTTGACGGTATTCTCAGCAACCTGGAGAGGCTCTTCTTATAACTGGTAGAGTTGCATCACTGTTTGCACCTGCCAGCAGCACCTCAGGTAAGGTCAAGTGGGAAGGGTGGTCCGGTCTGGCTATCTCTCAAGCAGTGTGCTACAGATGACTAAACCATCCCATCCCCCCTTCCAGTGTTCCCCTCCCATGTATGTCAATGCCTCCCCCCTGTTTATTGCCTTATCAGTCATCATTTCCTACCTTTGTATGTTTCTGAATCTACCATCTTCCCTATCCCTCAGTATGTCATCACCTGCTCTAGCAGTCTTTGTCTATGTTATACATTTGTGTGTTTGCCATTGAAACTGACCCTCAGCCTCTTTCTGTACCTGTACTTTCCCTTACATTCTGCTTAAAGCCCCATTTCCTATTTGCATGTACTTCCATTCACTCAATTTCATGGTCAAAGACAGATTTAAGCAGTATGATGGCCCATGTGAAGCAGCATGCTTTTTTTCCTATATTGCGGCTTCACGGTACATCTGCATACACTGAGGCACTTACGTACTCTAAGCTCAGCAATTTTTCTTGTCTAACTTTCTAGCCACAGTTGTGGGTTTCCCATCTTTCACCAAAGGCCCTATTCAAGGCACAGGTGGTATTGCTAACTTGCAGCAACTAATGCTGCAAGTTTTTACTTTGTTAACTGATAATGAGCTTTGGGTCTTGTTGTGCTATGAGAAGGCCTGCAGAAGGCAATCTGCAATCATGCTAGACATGTTTCTGAATACCAGGCTGGAGATGTTGAATTATTTCAAAGGTCATTTACTTATTCAAACTCAAGCTTGCTGAGCTGATTCTTGCCCTCACCATTGAGCATGTAAAGATGGAAGCTAGAAGGTGCTTGCCAGAATCTGAATCATAGTAAAGAAAATCCAGCTTGGGACTTATATAAGCAGACAGACTAACAATTCAAGCTAAGCAGTCATTTAAGGGAGTTAACTGCAATCTTTCTGCTGAAGTATGCCCTAAAGACTGAGCTCAGCATTTAAAAACTGTCTGTAGGGACTGTGAAAATGAAATCTGATATAAAAATTAGACAACAAGAGTACAGTTAATTTGTTTTATTAAACCAGTTTCAGACTATTATTGCTAATGTTGTTCACGGTGATTTCTAATGGCACTGGTCTTGACTTTGTTAGACTTTTTCTGTCTCATAATTCAAGATACAGTACTGCACAAATACAATTGTTATACACTTTACTTGAGATTATATTAGAGAATAATGTTTTTGTATTTGACGATCAGCTTTTATCCACAGAAAGGTAGAGATGCCATAGGCACAATGTGTGGCAATAGCTATGCTAACTTAGTCATAGCTTATTGTGAATCACTGTATGTCTTGGCTGTCTGGAATTTTTTTTATCGGTTCATCCCCTTTTATACTTGCTTTGTGGCTTTTTTACATGGACATGTCCTCAAGATATACTGACAGATCTTGTGGAGTATTTGCAGAATACTATGAGCTTTCTTAGTTTAAGTGTGAAGTAGATTTCTTGGATGTTACTATGTACAAAACTCACACAGGTCTGAGTATGACTTTATATAAGAAGCTTTGCTGGGAAGTGAATATTTTACAAAGACGAAGCATGCAACAACATTTTGTCCATATAAATGTGTCAAAAGGACAGTTTTATGGGTTATCTACATTATGTTATGATGATGGTGACATGCTGTGATCTTTTACCCAGCAGAAAAAATTATTTTCTTTTAAGGGTCTATACAGAAGAAGAGATTGATTTAGCACAGAAGGAAGTGTTGAGATGTAGGTCTCAATATGCCAGACCTTACTTTTCTGATAGAACTAATGATGTTGCATCAATACCCAATGCAGACATGAATAAGGTTAGGTTATACTTTACCTGTTCTTATGATGTTGGTGTTGTCTGCAATACAGTGAAGAAGAACTGGCATATTTTCACTGCTGATGAGAAATAAAAAAAAAAATTGGGTCATACTCCTAAAAATGAATAGACCCCTAAGGAACAGGCTACATGAGCATAATAATGCTATCTCTATGAAAAATGTCAGAAATGCCCTTGTTAGGCATGTTGTAACTATTGATTCTACCCACAGATTTATGTTTCTGGCACTGCAGTTGATTAAACCTAGTATTAGAAGAGGTGACATTAAAACTAAGACTGAATATGTAAAGACACGACAGATTTTAGCACTGTATGCTGACAGCGGGAAAGGTTTACATGGTTCTGTACCTTTAAGATCTGTGCTGAGATCTAGGGCCTTACCCTACCTGGATTTAAAAGTGAGTAGTTAAGGAATGTTTTAACTTCTGTATATTAGATCTGAAGAAGTGTTTGTGATACGTGTGAAATCACTCATCATTTTATTGTTTCTCTGTAGCCTTAATAGTTGATTTTAATAAATGTGAATTCTAGTGAAATTTCTGCTGTGTCAGCTTGATATACTTGTTTTGTGCTATTTAAAGTTGTAGTTTGTCCAACCTAATCCACATATGTTGTTTTGTTTCTGCATTTTATTTTTCCTGATATTCGGAGCATGACAGAAGGAGAGGTGATTGAATTAGAATATGTTCCTAAACTTGGAATGTCTATACACTGTGATCGTTTTGGCAGCATTCTAAAGGTGGAAGATAATCCTTTACTGTCTGAAATAAATGCAACTGCTCTGACTACTTTAGAAGTTTCATAAGAAAATGTCAACAATTTTATGCATGGATTCAGAGAGTTAGAGAATAACTTGTATTAGTGTAAGAGACTGCAGTTGCAAAGATTACATTTAGAAGCCTGTATACATCATATGGTTGTTCCTAGAGGCCTACATATGGTGAGAATGCCTACTTATGGTAATTTATATCCCATGCTTCTAAAACAATGCCAGGCTCTGAATCTTGAGCTGAGTTTCAATTACATGAAACTGCTCAGTGAATTTTTTCAACCTATTGAAATGTCGTTGCTGAAAGAGATTATGACTGAGAAAGATAAGCTTAACTGTTTTTTTTTACATCTTTATCCTGTAAATGAGAAGCGGCTACAAGATGTACAGCAAAGAAAACTACTAAGGAACTTTGCTAATTTTAAATAAAGCCATATGTTTTACTGGCCGAAAGATGTATCTGCTCATGTAGGTCACTCTGTTAAGAATATGCCTAAGACAAATGTTGTTACTAAGATGTTGCTGACTGAAGGAAATGCTATGCTATATGTGAGTCCCTCCTCTGTTACCACAAATGCTGGAACTCTTAGTTTGGCTAAAGATTGTACCACTCATGAAAATGTTTCTGTCTCACACCTGTCTATGACATTACTTAAGTAGTCAGCTGGGTTTACTTGTGATGTTAAGAAGTTGCCTTCTTTTGGATTTACAATTTACGGTGCTGATAAGAGGGAAGAGAACAGAAAAAAGGAACCACCCCAGCAGTGGGAATTGCATGTAGCAAAGGAGAATCCAAGGACAAGCCCAGTTAGACCCGAGACCTGCAGTCTGGAGCAAAATTGTACGCAATTGATTTTCAATATTTCATCTGCTGTTCACACAGAAGAGCTAGCAAGAGTCCTTAACAAAGGACTGTCCTTCATACCTGCTAAAAGTGCAGTACTGAGTGAACTTTTATTAGATTTGAGACTTTTTGTGAGAAGCATTTCTCTAAAATCTACTTATAGTAACTCACAGTCCCAGAATTTCACATTTAAAATACCCAATCAATTTTTCCCAGTTAATGCATCCCTGCAAGAAATTAGAGAAGCACGGAGTCTCAAAAATAAGAAATTTTTTTACAACATGACTGAGGCTGAATTTCATGATCTTTATGAAGTAATATCATTTGAACATTTGCAGGTTGAACCAGCTGATAAAGGGTGTGGGATTCTACTGATGGGCACTGTCAAATATTTAGAGAGTATGGCTAGTATGCTGAGGGATGTCTCTACTTATCAGAAACATAGAAATGAAGATGGTAATGTACTTTTGAATGATATACAGGTGAGTTTACATGAATTGCTTATGGAAGGGACCACTGGGAGAGATATATCTGAATATTTTTTACTTGAGTATCCCACTATACCATTTATTTATGGCCTCCCAAAAGTGCATAAATGTTTAAGAGACCCACACAAGACCTATTGTTTTGGATCATGAGTGGGTTACTGAACCTCTCTCTTATTTTGTTGAGAAAAAGTTTTATGTGCAGTGGTTGATAAAGCAGTATAAATGTACTGAGAGATACAAAGCATTTCTTTTTTTGTTGCATAATTGGTCAACCGAATTTAATGGAATTGATTTTTTGCTTGTAACCATGGATGTGACATCACTGTTCACAATGATTCCTAATGGCATTGGTATAGACATTGTTAGACTTTTTCTGTCTGATCATTGAGGATATTGTACTGCACAGATACAATTTTTATGCACTTTACTCAAGATTATATTAGAGGATAATGTTTTTGTATTTGATGATCAGCTTTATCGACAGAAAGGTGGAGGTGCCATGGGCACAATGTGTGCCAACAGCTATGCTAGTCATGGCTTATTGGGAATCTCAATATGTCTTGGCTGACCAGAATTTATTTTATCTGTTCATCCCCTTTTATACTTGTTTTTTGGCTTTTTTACATGGACATGTCCACAAGACATGTTGACAGATATTGTGGAGTATTTGCAGAATACTATGAGCTTTCTTAGTTTAAGTGTGAAGTACTCAAATGAAATGATAGTTTTCTTTGTCATTACTATCTATAAAACTCACACAGGTGTGAGTATGACTTTATATAAGAAGGTTTGCTAGCAAGTAAATATTTTACACAGATGAAACATGCACCCACATTTTGTCCACAGAAATGTGTTAATAGGACAGTTTTATAAGTTATCTAGGTTATGTTATGATGATGGTGACATGTCGAGATCTTTTGCCCAGCAGAAGTAAAAAATATTTTCTATTGATGGGGCTATACAGAGAAGAGACTGATTTAGCACAGAAGGAAGTGTTGAAATTTAGGTCTCAATATGCCATATCTTACTTTTCTGATAGAACTATTGATGTCGTATCAATACCCAATGCAGACATGAATAAGGTTAGGTTTTCCCTTATCTATTCTAATGATGTTGGTGCTATCTGCGATATAGTGAAGAAAAACTGGCATATTCTTACTGTGGATAAGAAATAAAATACATTTTGGGTGATACTCCTAATTTTTGTTTTAAGAACAGTAAGTCCTTGAAACAGTTATTGTGTTATAAACCGGCATGGAGTAAGAAGGAATTGCTATCAAGCTGGAAAGGGGTGTATCCATGTAAGTCTTGCAACATGTGTAAGTGTGTGAATAGTAGATCATGCTGTCTGCAAGGTTTGTAAATGTTATTATGTTGTTAAAATGAATAGACCGCTAAGGGACAGGATACTTGACTATAATAATATCTCTATGAAAAATGTTAGAAATGCCCTTGTTGGGCATGTTGTAGTTATTGATTCTACCCACAGATTTATGTTTCTGACACTGGAGTTGATTAAACCTAGCATTAGAAGAGGTGACATTAAAAGTAAGACTGGATATGTAAAGACACGGCGGATTTTAGCACTGCATGCAGAGTACGGGGAAGGTTTACATCGTTCTGTTCCTTTAAGATCTGTGCTGAGATCTAGGGCTTTACTCCTCCCAGATTTAAAAGGGAGTACTTAAGGAATGTTTTAATTCTGTGTATTACATCTAAGGAAGCACCTCTGATAGGTGTGAAAGCACTCATGCTTTTATTGTTTTTCCTCTAGTTTTAATAGTTGTTTTGATAAATGTGAGTTCTAGTGAAATTGTTGCTGTGTGAGATTGATTACTTGTTTTGTACAGTTTATATATTAACTTAAGTATTTATGTATTTTACCAGTATACCTTCAACAGATCAGTGAACCTTCCTTGAATGCATGGCTGCTCAGAGCTTAATGGGCTTAATGGCTACGGTGTTTGCCTTACAAACACAAGATGCAGGGTTTGAGTCTCACAAGGGATAATTGGCTAGGCTTAAAATGGCTCGCAAGGGCAGTTAACTTAGTACTAAACTATGAACCTATGCACCTTCAATATTTAAAGGTTGTCTTATTTTAAGAGTAAACAAGAGGACCTGTTCTTTTGTCACTTTGGACCACTTGGTTGCAGAAATATGATACAATGAGAAGAAGAGAACAGTGATGCTATACAGTTGTATCCTAGAAAACATTTTGTGAGAATGCAGAATATTTCTGGCCAGGTTTTAACCAATGTTGATAAGGTTGTATTGAATGAAGTGCCTAGTCTCAGACTGAGGTGGATAAAATCCTGGGAAGCCACTGCTTTTAGCAAAAAAAGTGGAAAACAGTTGCCCAAAAGGTCCAGCCAATACAAATCCAAGCAGAGCAACTGAAAAGAAGGCCTCCGACTCATTAGTTACATAAAACACAATTTATTCCACAAAAGACTCCAAAACGCCCAACACATTAACGCTGTTCACCAAAATCCTGCGTTTTCATTTCAAATGACTTCCTCAGATGAGAAACTGAATGCATACCTATAACACACCCTCCAATATATACCCTCTATCCCAATTAACTAATAATTAAAACAATTAAATATTTATTTTACTTCATCAACTTTAAAATATGCTTATTATTAAAAATATTCACATTTAACTATTTTAAATATAACATACACCAACTTCTTTAAAAACTGCATCAATAAAACATACATTTTAATACCAAATTAAAATACTTTTCAAAGGTACACTTTAAAACACATCCTTAAATTTTCAAAATTAATGAACAATAGCACCATCATGTGTTGAGAAGAGGTTTTGAACATTTCCAGCAGACAAGTATAAAAAACAGATAGTTTTTTCTAACTAAATATCTAAAAGGTTTAAAGACTTAAAGTTTTGCTGCTCTCATCTTTAAAACCGGGGCCAGGGAAACTGCATCATTCAAGCCTGGAAATTTAATCCCTTGCCGGGATAGTTGCCACAATAATTCTTTATATTCTATAGACGTTTCCCATGGGCCACCCCTTGCATCTTTTTGTACCACTTCTAGGACAAAAAAGCTAAACTTTGCTTCCTGGCAACTTTTTTTATGCCTCTACAATGCATTATTTAGTGCATTTAGTCCTAATCTCATAACTATGCTCATATATTCTATTTTTTAACTTCCTTTCCGATTTGCCCACATAAAATTCAAAATGCACCCAATGTTGGAAGTTTTATAAGTGGTTTTTGGACGATATGTGCTCCCTATAGGTAGGTTCAGAGGAAAAGTTTTTTGAGTTCTTCAAGTATATTTCAGAGTCCACTGATGTTTTGTATTTTACGTATAAATGTGATACGAAAGTTTTAAACTATTTGGATATTTCTGTTGGAAAGGGTGATGAAGGCTTCTTTTCTAAAATTTATAGAAAAGAGACCTTCTAAAATTCTTATTTGGCTTTTAATAGTGCCCGCCCTTATCATCAGAAAAAGGGAAGTGTTAAGGGGCAGTACATAAGAGGAAGCCGGATGACATCAAGGGAGAGTGATTTTGACAATGAGTGTAGGCTGTTGCGTGAAATGTTTAGAAAAAGGGGTTAGCCCATTGACCTGGTGGATATGATTGAGAATGAGTTGAGGACAGCAAGACAGGATAAATTTAAATCCATTTTGGGAGACAAAGTAGGACTGAACAGGGTAGAATTAAAAGTTGATAAATATGAAGGAGAAAGCAATTTTGTTGTGGATTTTAATGGTGATGCTGCTAAAATAAGAAAAATTTTAGAAGAAGAATGGAATAGGTTTGGGGAGATTTCGGACCTTGAGGGTATCTTTGAAAAGCCTCTGAGATGTACTTATCGAAGGGGTAAAAGTTTAAAGACAATTTTGGAGGGTAAAGGTGATGTAAATATATGCAGATAGAGGAAAGTAGGAACATTCAAATGTGGTTGCTGTTCTCAGTGCCCATTTATATGCACAAAGGAGACCATATATATTGGTAGTAGGGAAAGGTTAATTCAGAGTAGATATTTTGCAAATTGTGACAGAAGTGGAATAGTATATTTGGTGTTGTGTGACCATTGTGATGCATTTTATGTGGGCAAATCGGAAAGGAAGTTAAAAAATAGAATATATGAGCATAGTTATGAGATTAGGACTAAATGCACTAATAATGCATTGTATAGGCATAAAAAAAGTTACCAGGAAGCAAAGTTTAGCTTTTTTGTCCTAGAAGTGGTACAAAAAGATGCAAGGGGGTGGCCCATGGGAAGCGTCTATAGAATATAAAGAATTATTGTGGCAACTATCCCGGCAAGGGATTAAATTTCCAGGCTTGAATGATGCAGTTTCCCTGGCCCCGGTTTTAAAGATGAAAGCAGCAAAACTTTAAGTCTTTAAACCTTTTATATATTTAGTTAGAAAAAATTATCTGTTTTTTATACTTGTCTGCTGGAAATGTTCAAAACCTCTTCTCAACACATGATGGTGCTATTGTTCATTAATTTTGAAAATTTAAGGATGTGTTTTAATGTGTACCTTTGAAAAGTATTTTAATTTGGTATTAAAATGTATGTTTTATTGATGCAGTTTTTAAAGAAGTTGGTGCATGTTATATTTAAAATAGTTAAATGTGAATATATTTATTAATAAGCATATTTTAAAGTTGATGAAGTAAAATAAATATTTAATTGTTTTAATTATTAGTTAATTGGGATAGAGGGTATATATTGGAAGGTGTGTTATAGGTATGCATTCAGTTTCTCATCTGAGGAAGTCATTTGAAACGAAAACGCAGGATTTTGGTGAACAGCGTTAATGTGTTGGGCGTTTTGGAGTATTTTGTGGAATAAATTGTGTTTTACGTAACTCAGCCACTGCTTTTAACTCTGATCTCTAACTGTCCAGTGTCAAGGTCATTTGGGTATTGTAGAGACTGGATATTGCTCAAGGCAGTAGAGCTCATCTGGGTCTATGTTCAGCCATCAAATGGAACTTCCATTGTAAGGCTAAACATCTAACCCTATCCATCAAACATTCATTTAACGAACATTCATCTCATTGAAGGGGGACAG
This sequence comes from Protopterus annectens, assembly GCF_019279795.1. Classification (NCBI taxonomy): domain Eukaryota; kingdom Metazoa; phylum Chordata; order Ceratodontiformes; family Protopteridae; genus Protopterus; species Protopterus annectens. The sequence continues at coordinate 196,389,034 of NC_056730.1, forward strand.
TAACTAGTTGTTCATTCAATGACTGAACACAGACCCAGCTCAGCAAGAAAAGTGAGCACAAGCAGAGCTGGAGATCACAATGATGTAAAAAATCCATTATTTTTCCACAAGCCGCTGTAGTACAATGAAAATCTTCTGCCTGAAGAAGTCTCTGAATCAGCAGAGACAAAAGCGCTTATCTGATTGTGTGTATCTTGTGTAATAAAAGTTCTCATTGTACTACAGCAGCTTGTGGAAAAATAACAGATTTTATACATCACTGTGATCCCCAGCTCTGCTTATGCTCACTTTTCTTGCTATTTTTGTGATTTATTCATTGTTTTGGATATAATCAACTCATTTCTGATATACCCTTAAAGCCATTTACCCTTCACGTATTAGTGGTAACAGTGGTAGGATTCCAATACTATATGGATGGTTCTGTCAGTTTAAATATTGATTGCTATGGTGAGGGTATTAAAGCCTATGGCCCCTGACCATCACAAAAAATAGTGAGCAAATACAATAATAACAAATAATGATCTAAACAGACAAGCACACCATTATGTTAGATGCTAAATTATAGAATAATAAAATGTTTTAATAGATGTCATAAAGCAACTTGGCATGGAAGACACCCACAGTTTCTCTAGTATTAGACTGCAAAAAACAGGTTCTGATAAGGCAAGGGAGTGAATCCCAAGGGTTTTAACAATAATCACAGAATCACAAATGGCAAGACAGGAACTGAATGTGTAGCGCATAAAGAATGATTCCACAAAAGTAGCTTTTGATGATTATGGGGAGCCAAGTCAAGCAGGGTCATGGAAGCCATAATCACACTTTCTCAGGTAATATGAGAAAGAACAGCAGCCAGTGAAGTTTGCAAAATGTGGCTTACATGATGCTCTTGTCATTTACAGGCTATGAAGTTCTGCACCTGCTATTGTTGATTAAAGTTGGTGTGGACATCTCAGGTACAAGGACTTACTGTACTCCAAATAATATATAACTGAGCCATACACCATCACTGAAAAGTCCTCATGTGGTATGCAATGCCTTGCAATTGCAGCTATCCTCAGAGAGAGAAATAAAAAGATTTCATGGCTAACACAGTCCTTCAGTATCAACTTATTTTCAATAATAACCCATAAATGACACACATTTGACTTGAATTCTAGTTGGTAACTGCAATAAAGAATGTTGGGAACAATACTGGCGTGATGGTATGAACAGTTACAGCAAACATCTTGGAAGAAAGATATTTAGCCAATTATGTATCTTCCAATTGTTGAAACAGTCCAAGCCACTCACAGATGACTGAATGATAGAAGATATATATTTCCTAATGAAAGCAGATGTACAACCACATGCCACTAGCATAGCAATGGTACCGTACATCTCTCCTCTAAGTAATGCTCAAAAGGAAAGTATGTGCAATTGGAATGACACAGGGCTCAAGATGGTACCATGTGGGGCACCAGACTTAAAAGGGCATGAAGAGGGATAGCTAACAACCTGAGAAAACCTTTTGTGATTGACTCCACAGGAGGAGGCAAATCAGTCTTGACACATAACTGTGAAGCCAGACTAATGCTACAAATTGCCAGTGATAATCCTGTGAGCCAAAGTGTGATGAGATGTTAAGGAGGATGAACAATGAATAGCTAAATGGATCTGTCACACATTTAAGGGGTAATTGTTGTAGACAACTTATTTCTATTTATCTTGAAAGAAATCCAGAATGGAGTGGATCACAGATGTATTTCTTGTAAAATTACACTATATTACCCATAAATTTGCTGATAAAAGAGACACATGGGAAAAGGAAGTAACCATCCAGATCTTTTATTAAGAATTATGAGTGATTTATTTAATGAATTTTGAAAAAAAAAGTGTAGCATGGGTAAGAAAATCTCAGGCTAGTACAGAGCTGGACCCAGCACCTCCAAACATCAGTCTAATGGGTCAAGGGCAAATCTCCACAATAATAAAAAAATGACAGCATGTCAGTTTTCAAAAACAAGTAACCACAAACAGAACAAGCTGACAGTCGCACCACGATAAGCACATTTATTTAAACAAACACCAATAAAAAGCAGTAGACAGGCTGTTCATTCCAGCCATAAGCAACTTCATCAGAACCTGTAGATAAATGCAAACTAACCATATTTAAATGTTTAAAAACAATGATATAATCACAGTTCCTCCAGCAAAAAATGGGCAGAGTCAACAAGTAGTTAAGCTCTTACTTGAAACCAGGAAAATAAAATCTATGTAGTCAGGAACAAATAAAACTCATTAAAATTCCAGGATGCCATGCATTCATTATTTTATTACAGCTTGCTTATTTATTTAATTCATTAATTTATTTGTCTGAAGGCAAATTCTTTTTTTTTGCTATTTAATTTAACTAGTTTGTTTCATTATTTTTTTATTAATCAGATAAGTGAACCGGCTGATAACAAGAATAAACTCAACCAGCATGATGTTGTTGGCAAATAGGAGAAAAACTGGAAGGGTAAACCCCATGCATGCAAGGACTGGACATGCAGACTTTACACAGACAGTGAAAGGAGATCAGAACTGAGCATCTGATCTCATTATGCTTAATTTTTCTCTTTCTTTAAATATATACACACACACATATATATATATATATATATATATATATATATATATATATGTGTGTGTGTGTGTGTGTGTGTGTGTGTGTGTGTGTGTGTATAAATATATATATATGGGTCTACTTTGGAAGCTTGAACTTACAAAACTTTGAACTTCTTATGGTTGAGAAATTGGAAACTGCAAAGTGGTGAATGGGGAAAGTGTAGCTAGGCAGCATAGGATGGTGGTTTGTAAGATGACGCTGGTGATCAAAAAGAGGAGGATGAGTGTGAGGGCAGCACCAAGGATCAAATGGTGGAAATTGAAAAAGGGTAATTGCGAGGTGGAGTTCAAGGAAGAGTTAAAACAGGCACTGGTTGGCATGGAAGAGTTACCAAATAACTGGGCAACTACAGCAGAGCTAGTAAAAGAGACAGCTAGAAAGGTGCTTGGTATGACATCTGGACAGAGGAAGGACAACAAGGAGACATGGTGGTGGAATGAGGAAGTACAGGAGAGTATACAGAGAAAGAGGCTGGCAAAGAAGAAGTGGGATTGTCAGAGAGATGAAGAAAGTAGACAGGAGTATAAGGAGATGAGGTGCATGGCAAAGAGAGAGGTGATGAAGGCTAAGGATAAGGCATATGAAAAGTTGTATGAAAGGATGGACACTAAGGAAGGAGAAAAGAACCTGTACCGATTGGCTAGACAGAGGGACCGAACTAGGAAAGATGTGCAGCAGGTAAAGGTGATAAAAGATACTGAGGGAAACATACTCACAAGCGAGGAGAGTGTGTTGAGCAGATGGAAAGAGTACTTTGAGGGGTTGATGAATTAAGAGAATGAGAGGGAGAGAAGGTTGGATGATGTGGGGATAGTGAATCATGAAGTGCAATGGATTAGCAAGGAAGAAGTAAGGATAGCTATGAAGAGGATGAAGAATGGAAATGCTGTTGGTCCAGATGACATACCTGTGGAAGCATGGAGGTGTTTAGGTGAAATGGCAGTAAAGTTTTTAACAAGATTGTTTAATGACATTTTGGAAAGTTAGAAGATGCCTGAGGAATGGAGAAAAAGTGTTTTGGTACCGATTTTTAAGAATAAGGGTGATGTGCAGAGCTGTAGTAACTACAGAGGGATTAAATTGATCAGTCACAGTATGAAGTTATGGGAAAGAGTACTGGAAGCTAGGTTAAGAAGGGGCGTGATGATTAGTGATCAGCAGTATAGTTTCATGCCAGGAAAGAGCACTACAGATGCGATGTTTGCTCAGAGAGTGTTGATGGAGAAGTTCAGAGAAGGTCAAAAGGAGTTGCATTGTGTTTTTGTAGACTTAGAGATAGCATATGACAGTGTGCCGAGAGAGGAGTTGTGGTATTGTATGAGGAAGTCGGGAGTGTCAGAGAAGTATGTAAGAGGGGTACAGGATATGTACGAGGGAAGTGTGACAGTGGTGAGGTCTGCGGTGGAAGTGACGGATGCATTTAAGGTAGAGGTGGGATTACAGCAAGGGTCAGCTCTGAGCCCTTTATTTGCAATGGTGATGGAAAGTCTGACAGACGAGATCAGACATGAGTCCTCGTGGATTATTATGTTTGCAGATGACATTGTGATCTGTAGTGAGAGTAGGGAACAGGTGGAGAAGACCCTGGAGAGATGGAGATATGGTCTAGAAAGAAGAGGAATGAAGGTCAGCAGGACTAAGACTGAATATATGTGTGTAAATGAGAGGGAGGATAGAGGAATGGTGAGGACGCAAGGAGTAGAGGTGGCGAAGGTGGATGAGTTTGAATACTTGGGATCAATAGTTCAGAGTAATGGTGAGTGTGTAAGAGAGGTGAAGAAGAGACTGCAGGCAGGATGGAGTGGGAGGAGAAGTGTGTAAGGAGTTATTTGTGACAGACGGATACCAGTAAGAGTGAAAGGGAAGGTCTACAAGAGGGTAGTGAGACCAGCTATGTTATATGGGTTGGAGAAAGTGGCATTGACAAAAAGGCAGGAGTTAGACCTGGATGTGGCAGAGTTAAAGATGTTAAGATTTGCATTGGGTGTGACGAGGGTGGACAGGATGAGGAATAAGTATATTAGAGGGTCAGCCCAGGTTGGAAAGTTTGGAGACAAAGCCAGAGAGGCAAGATTATGTTGGATTGGACATGTGCTGAGGAGGGATGCTGAGTATATTGGGAAAAAGATGCTAAGGATGAAGCTACCAAGTAACAGGAAAAGAGGAAGGCCTAAAATAAGTTTTATGGATGTGGTGAGAGAGGACATGCAGGTGGTAGGTGTGACAGAGCAAGAAGCAGAGGACAGGAAGAAATTAAAACAGATGATATGCCATGGCGACCCCTAATGGGAACAGCTGAAAGAAGATGATGATGATGGTTGAGACCATAAGATAGAAGGTTTGAAAATTCGAAACTTCAAAAAATACATAAATAAATAAAAACATAATTTTTTATGTTTATGCAGGCACCACCACAGCCCCTGCTAATTAAATATACCAACTCTGAGGTCACACTACATTGAAGAGAAAGGTAAATTTCCCATTCCCCACTGTACGTCGATCTCCATTTAAACCGTTCGAAGTTTCAAAATGTCAATGTTATGCTCTCGACCATATAAAGTTTGAAACTTCGACCTTCCAACGTATACCCATATATATATATATATATATATATATATATATATATATATATATATATACACATACATATCTATATCTATATATATATATATATATATATATATATATTTGTATACACATACATACATATATTTATATATATATATATATATATATATATATATATATATATATATACACACACACACATATATATACATATATATATATATATATATATATATATATATATATATATATATATATATATATATATATATATATATATATATATATATATACATATATATATATATATATATATATATATATATATATATATATATATATATATTTATATATCTATAGTGGATATAAAAAGTTTACACACACCTGGTAAATGCCAGGTTGTTGTGATACAGAAAAAGTAAACCACAATAATTTCAAAACTTTCCCCACCTTTAATGTGACCTATAACCTGTGCAATTAAACTGAAAATTAAACAAATATGTTAGGGGAAAAATATAAAAAATAAAAAAAAAATGTACAATAAGCTGGTTGCATAAGTGTGTACACCCTTAAACTAATACTTTGCTGAAGCACCTTTTGATTTAATTACAACATTCTGTCTTCTTGGATAGGAGTTTATCAGTATGGCACATCTTGTCTTGGCAATATCTGCCCACTTTTCCTTGCAAAAGTGCTCTAAAATCTGTCAGTTTGCCAGGGCATCTCTTGTGCACAGCCCTCTTCGGGTCACCCCCACAGATTTTCTATTGGATTTAGGTCTGGGCTCTGGCTGGGCCATTCCAAAACTTTAATTTTCTTCTGGTGAAGCAATTCTTTAGTTGATTTGGATGTATGCTTGGGGTCAATGTCATGTTGAAAGGTGAAATTCCTCTTCATCTTCAGCTTTCTAGAAAACACCTGAAGGTTTTGAGCTAAAAGTGACTGGTATTCAGAACTGTTCATAATTCCCTCCACCTTGAGTAAAGCCCCAGTTTCAGATGAAGAAAAGCAACCCAATGCTTGATACTGCCATCACCATGCTTCACCATGGGGATGGTGTTCTTTTGATGATGCAAAGTGTTGTTTTTTGCCAAATGTACCTTTTGGAATTGTGGCCCAAAAGTTCAACCTTGGTCTCATCAGACCATAACACATTTTCCCACATGCTTTTGGGAGACTTGTATTGTTTTGCAAATTTTAACTGGATGTGGATTTTTTTTGTGTAAGAAAAAGCTTCCGTCTTGCAACCCTACCCCAAAGCCCAAACATAGGTAGTCTTTATTGACGTAAAAACTTCCTAACCAACAACAGTAAAGTTACCCTATCTCATATCCATCTTCTCTTGACCTTATTGTATGCTTCTCCTGTCCTAATTAAGCTAAATAAAGAGTGATTTAAACAAGCTATCAGTATGCTACAACAAAACAGCAAAATTCGCCACAAACTCTTCCTACCGCACCCACCACAGTTAGGCCCTAAAACAGCTTTCCTGGTTTGAACTCCCTAACACCTTAGTTCTAAATCAACTTCTTCTACCTCACCAAATATTGTACCAACCTGACAAAACTCCAGCCTTACAAGACCTGATCATCCTCTACTCCAATAACCGAGAACTTAGATCCACTAACAAGGCACTAATCGCAATCTACAAAAGCCATCACAGCTCTGGTAACTTCCTGTATTCTAGCAACATTGCCAAGACTTGGAACTCCTTACCAGTACAAATCAGGGTGCAACTTAATAAAACCATCTTCAAAAAACAGCTGATTTCCCAACTAAACAACTCCTGGACATGCAACTGCCTAGCACCTGGCTGACATATTCTAACTCCTTTCCCCTACCCACTATGCAACCTCCTCTTTAAAACTACCACAGATGCACTATATATTATCACACGTTACTTGTAACTGCCTAGCACATGGCTAAGATATTCTAACTCCTTTCCCCTACCCACTATCCAACCTCCTCTTTAAAACTCCCACAGATGCACTATATATTATCACACGTTACTTGTAACTGCCTAGCACCTGGCTGACACATTCTAACTCCTTTCCCCTACTCACTATCCAACCTCCTCTTTAAAACTCCCACAGATGCACTATATATTATCACACGTTACTTGTAACTGCCTAGCACCTGGCTGACATATTCTAATTCCTTTCCCCTACCTACTATCCATCTACTTTAAAACTCCCATAGATGCACTATATGTTATCATATGTTACTTATAACTGCCTAGCACTTGGCTGACATATTCTAACTCCTTTCCCCTACCCACTATCCAACCTCCTCTTTAAAACTACCACAGATGCATTATATATTATCACATGTTACTTGTAACTGCCTAGCACCTGGCTGACATATTCTAACTCCTTTCCCTTACCCACTATCCAACCTCTTTAAAACTCCCACAGATGCACTATATATTACCACACGTTATTTGTAACTGCCTAGCACCTGGCTGACATATTCTAACTCCTTTCCCCTACCCACTATCCACCCTCCTCTTTAAAACTCCCACAGATGCACTATATATTATCAGATATTACTTGTAACTGCCTAGCACCTGGCGGACATATTCTAACTCCTTTCCCCACCCACTATCCAAACTCTTTAAAACTCCCACAGATGCACTATATGTTATCACACATTACTTGTAACTGCCTAGTACCTGGCTGGCATATTCTAACTCCTTTCCCCTACCCACTATCCAACCTCCTCTTTAAAACTCCCACAGATGCACTATATATTATCACACGTTACTTGTAACTGTGTAGCTTCTGGCTGACATTCTAACTCCTTTCCCCTACCCCCTATCCAACCTCCTCTTTATAACTCCCACAGATGCACTATATATTATCACACGTTACTTGTAACTGCCTAGCACCTGGCTGACATATTCTAACTTGATAAAACAAAAAACGGCCAAGCTGTATCAAGACTGCAACACTGACTTTATTCTATTAAAACAAAATCAAACTTAAAGCTCTTTTCATCTGCTCGTATGCAGACTTCTTCAGAAGTTACAAAAACATTGAATTATACATACTTAAATAGTCTACATCTGTAAAAAGTGCGGGGAATTTAACTCTGATCTGTTAATTGAACAACATGTACCTTAACTTGAACCCTGATCCTTATTTGTTAAAAATAATTTATTCTTACTTAAAACTAAATTCACGTAGTATGTACACACTACTACAAGTAAAATTTATTATCAGTAAAAATTAAATATTAAATATTAATTACTGGTCCTTTTACTAATACTGACATACAAAAGATACATACTTAAATACAATGTTTAAAATAATAAAAACTACCTATGTAAGCTTTTTAGCTTTAAAATGCTCATAATTGAGCATGATTCATTCAATCCTGGAAAACTAAAAGCGTTTAATTTTAATTGCCAAGTTAGTTCTAATTCTTCTAGTTTGAAAGATGCTGGGCCACCCCTGATGTCGTTTGCAAACTGGTCTATGACCATAAATTTAAACTGATGTTGGGCATTTAAATGAACATGTTTTGCTAGAGCATTGACAATTTTTTTAAATGAACATGTTTTGGTAGAGCATTGTCAATTTTATTATGATTAATAACATAGATATGTTCATAAATTCTCTCACGGAATATTCGTTCTGTTTTACCCACATAAAATGCGGGGCAAACTACACATCTAGCTAAATAGACAATGAACCTACTATTACAATTGAATTTAGATTTGATCTTGTATTTATGTCCATTAATTTCAAAGAAACTCGTGACATCTATAAACTTGCAATAATTGCAGCTTTCGCACTTGAACATGCCCGTAATTCTAGGCACCTTCAATTGACGTCTTTCCAGGAGTGCTTTCAAATTACTCCCTCTCTTAAATACTATTAGAGGTCCAGTGCCAAGCCGTTCAACCAACTCATAGTTGGTTCTAAATAAATACCAATTCTTATACACTATTCTGATTATATGGTTACTTTGGACATTGAAAGTTGTTATAAAACTACATTTAAAGCCTTGTTCTCTCTGGGCTGGTTGCTCTATAGGTGGATCTATTATTTCTATATCCAAAGAATTCTCACCAGTGTTAGATGTAAATTTAGTTAATAAAATAGGTTTCAACAAAGATCTTTCTCTTTTACAGGTAACCTCTTCTATTAAAGAATCCAATAATTCTTCAGGATAGTCTTGGTGCATAAACATTCCTTTCAGAAAACCACATTCCTCAGAATAGTCTGTATTCAAAGTGGAAATTTGCGAAGCTCTCACTAACTGACCTTTGACCACAGATCTTTTCTGATGGAAAGGGTGGCAGCTTGAAAAATGCAAAAAGGAATTTGAGTAAGTTGGTTTCCGAAAGATTCTTGCTGTATAAGATCTTAGCGCTTTGTTTTTAACTAACCAAACATCCAAATAAGAAATAACATCAGTATTAAAACTAAATGTAAACTGTAAAAAGTCCGTTGAATTATTGAATTTTTGAACTAACTCAGTCGCTTTTAATTCATCTCCATTGAATAATACAAAAATGTCATCTAAGAACCTAGAATAATATAAAATACTCTCTGATGCCCTCACATCATTAAATATAAAATTGGTTTCCCAGTGGGCCATGACCAGATTGGCCACACTGGCCCCACAGGGAGAACCCATTGCTAATCTTACTTTCTGTAAAAAGAAATTATTATCAAACATAAAGTATTTGTTTGTCAAAGTAAGGTCCAATAGCTCCATTATCAAGGCCATATCCCAGTTTGGTGCTCCATGTTTGCGCATTATTGCTGCTATCCACTCTATACTGACATTGTGAGGAATGCATGTATATAAATCCTTGACATCAATTGTTAAAACGTTCGAGTTGCATCTATATTCTATATCATTTATACTAGACAAAAAAGACCAAGAGTCTTTACATATTTGTTTTTCTAGCACGACAAACTTCTGTAACATACTGTCAATGACCTTTGATCATGCGTATGTAGGAGAGCCTCTACTGTCGACTAAGGGTCTCATTGGTGGGTTGTTTAAATCTTTGTGTATTTTGGGAATTCCGTACAAGGATGGATACCTTGGAAATAAAGTAATCATATAGTTAAGCGTTGCTTGATCAACTCGTCCTTCTATAAACAAGTCATTCAAACAACTTTTGATCAAATTATATGCTCTATTTGTTTCTGATCTAGAACTCTGCTGATAGGTATCATTATTCAACAGTAGGTACATACAGTTAATATAATCTACTCGGTCGAACACGACCAGAGCTCCCCTTTATCGGGTTTACAGACACGTATGTCCTGTGTTTGTATGTATTTCACAAGTTCTAATTCCCTAGTATAATCATCATCAGTACCAGACATTTTGTTCTTAAAGTTAACTACATGCCTGAAGTCCAACTCACACAGTTGCTCAAAATTCTGTAGTAGAGGGTGCAATGGAGGATTAAATGTACTTGGAATTCTGAACTCATTATCACATGTTGTATTTACTAAATTTGTAAATTGTAATTGAAAGTTCAGTTTCCTTGTGTACATTTTAAGTTCCATGATAGATTTAGCTACATCCATACGTTGACTTGGGACATATGTGTGACCTTTTGCCAAGAGTTCGACCATATTGGCAGAGATTTCACTAGTCGAAAATTTATACACCTTAAAGTCACCGTCTTTATTAACAATGACCTTAGGTAATTCAGAAGGTAGTTGGAGTTCAGTAACCCTGAGATCATTGTTTGATAAAAAATTGGGATTACTTACTTGGTCAGCACCGATCACAACCATAAAAACATCCACAGTTGGGGTAGGAGAGGAAGAACCTCTTAAGGTGGGTTGTAAACTAATACCTAAGAGGTCTTACTCAACTGTTAGTTCTGCTCCCTGTTGGTGCTCTGTGTACTCTTGTTGCCTGTGCCAAATCTCTGTTGTTTAGGTTTGGCCCCAAGGGCACTGTCCTTCCAAAAACCCTCTTGTTGGTGACCATATTGATTTGGTTGCCTCTTGTTGTACTTGTAGTTAACCCGAGGGGCATTCTGCAATCTCTCACTCCTACGTATTTCATCTTGATTAGTGGTGTTTAAACTCGAGTCACCAAAATAGTCTAAGTCATCAATCCTTCCGGAGTTAAAATTATTTGTGGCTTGTACATGGTCAACAAGTCAACCAAGTTGTTGTTCATTTGAACTATTTAATTGTTGTTGTTCAACTCCATGTTGGTTACTATGAGTTTGACTTGGATGCCACACCTGTGCCTGCGATGGAGGGATAAGAAGTGCCCTGGTTATATGCCCTTTGATCACGCTCCAAGTTTTTGATTTTATTCCCTTTTAATTTATTCATGTGTAAATTAATACTGTCGAAAATTGTATTATACTCAAATTTGTATCTAGCAAATTCTAAGTCTTCATGGACCTTTGTGTCTAACTCGTTAATTGATTTAGAGATAGAGTCCACAAACAAGGAATAATGCTTAATCATGAGCTCAATGAGCTCAAAGCCCTGCTTGTCAAATAAATGGAGCAACTCTAAATGGAACTGCGAACCTTTAATCAAACCTGTTGGACATTGCACTTTATGTAAGCCTTTCAGCATTATCTTTTGCTTCAAGCATTCCCTAAAGTAGGAAATTTCTAATTGAGTTTTCTTTAATTTTAAAATGTGATTATCTAAAAGTTTAAGATTGTTAACAATGTCTGGAGATCGTTATAATTACCTCCATGTTCTTGATTAGCAGCATTAGAGCCTGCTTGGGCTGCTGTAAAGAAAAATCTTCAGCCAACCATGCTGTTAAAGCTCAAGCCTGGACAACTTTTTCTTTATCATGGTTTGAAGTGAAATTCTGTGATGTTACCTGTTCAGGAACTAATCCATTTGTGTTTGTAAAAGACTGCACTGATGGCTGCAGTAGCTGGTTATCTGACCAGTTGTCATCTGAATTACTAAGTAGCACTGCTGGTCTTTGACCTGGCGTTGGTGTTGTTATATTAAATAAATCACCATCTGCACCAGCTCCCTGCTGGCCAGTTCCAAGCGCTGTGTGTTCACCAAGCGACGCACTGGGTCCCTCTATAAGAACCAGAGCTGCTAAATGATGGTTACTAGGTATTTGTTGTTCTGTCTGCTGCACTTTGAAACTAGTCCCAAACCCTGACATATTCTAACTCCTTTCCCCTACTCACTATCCAACCTCCTCTTTAAAACTCCCACAGATGCACTATATATTATCACACGTTACTTGTAACTGCCTAGCACCTGGCTGACACATTCTAACTCCTTTCCCCTACCTACTATCCAACCTCTTTAAAACTCCCATAGATGCACTATATGTTATCACATGTTACTTATAACTGCCTAGCACCTGGCTGACATATTCTAACTCCTTTCCCCTACCCACTATCCAACCTCTTCAAAACTCCCATAGATGCACTATATATTATCACACGTTACTTGTAACTGCCTAGCACCTGGCTGACACATTCTAACTCCTTTCCCCTACCTACTATCCAACCTCTTTAAAACTCCCATAGATGCACTATATGTTATCACATGTTACTTATAACTGCCTAGCACCTGGCTGACATATTCTAACTCCTTTCCCCTACCCACTATCCAACCTCCTCTTTAAAACTACCACAGATGCACTATATATTATCACAAGTTACTTGTAAATGCCTAGCACCTGGCTGACACATTCTAACTCCTTTCCCCTACTCACTATCCAACCTCCTCTTTAAAACTCCCACAGATGCACTATATATTATCACACGTTACTTGTAACTGCCTAGCACCTGGCTGACATATTCTAATTCCTTTCCCCTACCTACTATCCAACTACTTTAAAACTCCCATAGATGCACTATATGTTATCATATGTTACTTATAACTGCCTAGCACTTGGCTGACATATTCTAACTCCTTTCCCCTACCCACTATCCAACCTCCTCTTTAAAACTACCACAGATGCATTATATATTATCACATGTTACTTGTAACTGCCTAGCACCTGGCTGACATATTCTAACTCCTTTCCCTTACCCACTATCCAACCTCTTTAAAACTCCCACAGATGCACTATATATTACCACACGTTATTTGTAACTGCCTAGCACCTGGCTGACATATTCTAACTCCTTTCCCCTACCCACTATCCACCCTCCTCTTTAAAACTCCCACAGATGCACTATATATTATCAGATATTACTTGTAACTGCCTAGCACCTGGCTGACATATTCTAACTCCTTTCCCCTACCCACTATCCAACCTCTTTAAAACTCCCACAGATGCACTATATGTTATCACACATTACTTGTAACTGCCTAGTACCTGGCTGGCATATTCTAACTCCTTTCCCCTACCCACTATCCAACCTCCTCTTTAAAACTCCCACAGATGCACTATATATTATCACACGTTACTTGTAACTGTGTAGCTTCTGGCTGACATTCTAACTCCTTTCCCCTACCCCCTATCCAACCTCCTCTTTATAACTCCCACAGATGCACTATATATTATCACACGTTACTTGTAACTGCCTAGCACCTGGCTGACATATTCTAACTTGATAAAACAAAAAACGGCCAAGCTGTATCAAGACTGCAACACTGACTTTATTCTATTAAAACAAAATCAAACTTAAAGCTCTTTTCGTCTGCTCGTATGCAGACTTCTTCAGAAGTTACAAAAACATTGAATTATACATACTTAAATAGTCTACATCTGTAAAAAGTGCGGGGAATTTAACTCTGATCTGTTAATTGAACAACATGTACCTTAACTTGAACCCTGATCCTTATTTGTTAAAAATAATTTATTCTTACTTAAAACTAAATTCACGTAGTATGTACACACTACTACAAGTAAAATTTATTATCAGTAAAAATTAAATATTAAATATTAATTACTGGTCCTTTTACTAATACTGACATACAAAAGATACATACTTAAATACAATGTTTAAAATAATAAAAACTACCTATGTAAGCTTTTTAGCTTTAAAATGCTCATAATTGAGCATGATTCATTCAATCCTGGAAAACTAAAAGCGTTTAATTTTAATTGCCAAGTTAGTTCTAATTCTTCTAGTTTGAAAGATGCTGGGCCACCCCTGATGTCGTTTGCAAACTGGTCTATGACCATACATTTAAACTGATGTTGGGCATTTAAATGAATATGTTTTGCTAGAGCATTGTCAATTTTTTTAAATGAACATGTTTTGGTAGAGCATTGTCAACTTTATTATGATTAATAACATAGATATGTTCATAAATTCTCTCACGGAATATTCGTTCTGTTTTACCCACATAAAATGCGGGGCAAACTACACATCTAGCTAAATAGACAATGAACCTACTATTACAATTGAATTTAGATTTGATCTTGTATTTATGTCCATTAATTTCAAAGAAACTCGTGACATCTATAAACTTGCAATAATTGCAGCTTTCGCACTTGAACATGCCCGTAATTCTAGGCACCTTCAATTGACGTCTTTCCAGGAGTGCTTTCAAATTACTCCCTCTCTTAAATACTATTAGAGGTCCAGTGCCAAGCCGTTCAACCAACTCATAGTTGGTTCTAAATAAATACCAATTCTTATACACTATTCTGATTATATGGTTACTTTGGACATTGAAAGTTGTTATAAAACTACATTTAAAGCCTTGTTCTCTCTGGGCTGGTTGCTCTATAGGTGGATCTATTATTTCTATATCCAAAGAATTCTCACCAGTGTTAGATGTAAATTTAGTTAATAAAATAGGTTTCAACAAAGATCTTTCTCTTTTACAGGTAACCTCTTCTATTAAAGAATCCAATAATTCTTCAGGATAGTCTTGGTGCATAAACATTCCTTTCAGAAAACCACATTCCTCAGAATAGTCTGTATTCAAAGTGGAAATTTGCGAAGCTCTCACTAACTGACCTTTGACCACAGATCTTTTCTGATGGAAAGGGTGGCAGCTTGAAAAATGCAAAAAGGAATTTGAGTAAGTTGGTTTCCGAAAGATTCTTGCTGTATAAGATCTTAGCGCTTTGTTTTTAACTAACCAAACATCCAAATAAGAAATAACATCAGTATTAAAACTAAATGTAAACTGTAAAAAGTCCGTTGAATTATTGAATTTTTGAACTAACTCAGTCGCTTTTAATTCATCTCCATTGAATAATACAAAAATGTCATCTAAGAACCTAGAATAATATAAAATACTCTCTGATGCCCTCACATCATTAAATATAAAATTGGTTTCCCAGTGGGCCATGACCAGATTGGCCACACTGGCCCCACAGGGAGAACCCATTGCTAATCTTACTTTCTGTAAAAGAAATTATTATCAAACATAAAGTATTTGTTTGTCAAAGTAAGGTCCAATAGCTCCATTATCAAGGCCATATCCCAGTTTGGTGCTCCATGTTTGCGCATTATTGCTGCTATCCACTCTATACTGACATTGTGAGGAATGCATGTATATAAATCCTTGACATCAATTGTTAAAACGTTCGAGTTGCATCTATATTCTATATCATTTATACTAGACAAAAAAGACCAAGAGTCTTTACATATTTGTTTTTCTAGCACGACAAACTTCTGTAACATACTGTCAATGACCTTTGATCATGCGTATGTAGGAGAGCCTCTACTGTCGACTAAGGGTCTCATTGGTGGGTTGTTTAAATCTTTGTGTATTTTGGGAATTCGACAAGGATGGATACCTTGGAAATAAAGTAATCATATAGTTAAGCGTTGCTTGATCAACTCGTCCTTCTATAAACAAGTCATTCAAACAACTTTTGATCAAATTATATGCTCTATTTGTTTCTGATCTAGAACTCTGCTGATAGGTATCATTATTCAACAGTAGGTACATACAGTTAATATAATCTACTCGGCCTAACACGACCAGAGCTCCCCTTTATCGGGTTTACAGACACGTATGTCCTGTGTTTGTATGTATTTCACAAGTTCTAATTCCCTAGTATAATCATCATCAGTACCAGACATTTTGTTCTTAAAGTTAACTACATGCCTGAAGTCCAACTCACACAGTTGCTCAAAATTCTGTAGTAGAGGGTGCAATGGAGGATTAAATGTACTTGGAATTCTGAACTCATTATCACATGTTGTATTTACTAAATTTGTAAATTGTAATTGAAAGTTCAGTTTCCTTGTGTACATTTTAAGTTCCATGATAGATTTAGCTACATCCATACGTTGACTTGGGACATATGTGTGACCTTTTGCCAAGAGTTCGACCATATTGGCAGAGATTTCACTAGTCGAAAATTTATACACCTTAAAGTCACCGTCTTTATTAACAATGACCTTAGGTAATTCAGAAGGTAGTTGGAGTTCAGTAACCCTGAGATCATTGTTTGATAAAAAATTGGGATTACTTACTTGGTCAGCACCGATCACAACCATAAAAACATCCACAGTTGGGGTAGGAGAGGAAGAACCTCTTAAGGTGGGTTGTAAACTAATACCTAAGAGGTCTTACTCAACTGTTAGTTCTGCTCCCTGTTGGTGCTCTGTGTACTCTTGTTGCCTGTGCCAAATCTCTGTTGTTTAGGTTTGGCCCCAAGGGCACTGTCCTTCCAAAAACCCTCTTGTTGGTGACCATATTGATTTGGTTGCCTCTTGTTGTACTTGTAGTTAACCCGAGGGGCATTCTGCAATCTCTCACTCCTACGTATTTCATCTTGATTAGTGGTGTTTAAACTCGAGTCACCAAAATAGTCTAAGTCATCAATCCTTCCGGAGTTAAAATTATTTGTGGCTTGTACATGGTCAACAAGTCAACCAAGTTGTTGTTCATTTGAACTATTTAATTGTTGTTGTTCAACTCCATGTTGGTTACTATGAGTTTGACTTGGATGCCACACCTGTGCCTGCGATGGAGGGGGATAAGAAGTGCCCTGGTTATATGCCCTTTGATCACGCTCCAAGTTTTTGATTTTATTCCCTTTTAATTTATTCATGTGTAAATTAATACTGTCGAAAATTGTATTATACTCAAATTTGTATCTAGCAAATTCTAAGTCTTCATGGACCTTTGTGTCTAACTCGTTAATTGATTTAGAGATAGAGTCCACAAACAAGGAATAATGCTTAATCATGAGCTCAATGAGCTCAAAGCCCTGCTTGTCAAATAAATGGAGCAACTCTAAATGGAACTGCGAACCTTTAATCAAACCTGTTGGACATTGCACTTTATGTAAGCCTTTCAGCATTATCTTTTGCTTCAAGCATTCCCTAAAGTAGGAAATTTCTAATTGAGTTTTCTTTAATTTTAAAATGTGATTATCTAAAAGTTTAAGATTGTTAACAATGTCTGGAGATACGTTATAATTACCTCCATGTTCTTGATTAGCAGCATTAGAGCCTGCTTGGGCTGCTGTAAAGAAAAATCTTCAGCCAACCATGCTGTTAAAGCTCAAGCCTGGACAACTTTTTCTTTATCATGGTTTGAAGTGAAATTCTGTGATGTTACCTGTTCAGGAACTAATCCATTTGTGTTTGTAAAAGACTGCACTGATGGCTGCAGTAGCTGGTTATACGGCCAGTTGTCATCTGAATTACTAAGTAGCACTGCTGGTCTTTGACCTGGCGTTGGTGTTGTTATATTAAATAAATCACCATCTGCACCAGCTCCCTGCTGGCCAGTTCCAAGCGCTGTGTGTTCACCAAGCGACGCACTGGGTCCCTCTATAAGAACCAGAGCTGCTAAATGATGGTTACTAGGTATTTGTTGTTCTGTCTGCTGCACTTTGAAACTAGTCCCAAACCCTGACATATTCTAACTCCTTTCCCCTACTCACTATCCAACCTCCTCTTTAAAACTCCCACAGATGCACTATATATTATCACACGTTACTTGTAACTGCCTAGCACCTGGCTGACATATTCTAACTCCTTTCCCCTACCCACTATCCAACCTCTTCAAAACTCCCATAGATGCACTATATATTATCACACATTACTTGTAACTGCCTAGCACCTGGCTGACATATTCTAACTCCTTTCCCCTACCCACTATCCAACCTCCTCTTTAAAACTCCCACAGATGCACTATATATTACCACATGTTACTTGTAACTGCCTAGCACCTGGCCGATATATTCTAACTCCTTTCCCCTACCCACTATCCAACCTCCTCTTTAAAACTCCCACAGATGCACTATATATTATCACACATTACTTGTAACTGCCTAGCACCTGGCCGATATATTCTAACTCCTTTCCCCTACCCACTATCCAACCTCCTCTTTAAAACTCCCACAGATGCACTATATATTATCATACATTACTTGTAACTGCCTAACACCTGCCTGACATATTCTAACTCCTTTCCCCTACCCACTATCCAACCTCTTTAAAACTCCCACAGATACACTATATATTATCACACGTTACTTGTAACTGCTTAGCACCTGGCTGACATATTCTAACTCCTTTCCCCTACCCACTAACCAAATTCTTTAAAACTCCCACAGATGCACTATATATTATCACACATTACTTGTAACTGAGTAGCACCTTTCCCCTACCCACTATCCAACCTCCTCAATAAAACTCCTACAGATGCACTATATACTATCACGCAGTTCTTGTAACTGCATAGCACCTGGCTGAAATATACTAACTCCTTTCCCCTACCCACTATCCAACCTCCTCTTTAAAACTCCCACAGATGCACTATATATTATCACATGTTAGTTGTAGCTGCCTAGCACCTGGCTGACATATTCTAACTCATTTCCCCTACCCACTATCCAACCTCCTCTTTAAAACTCCCATAGATGCACTATATATTACCACACGTTACTTGTAACTGCCTAGCACCAGGCTGACATATTCTAACTCCTTTCCCCTACCCACTATCCAATCTTCTCTTTAAAACTCCAACAGATGCACTATATATTATCGCACGTTACTTGTAACTGCCTAGCACCTGGCTGACATATTCTAACTCCTTTCCCCTACCCACTATCCAGCCTCCTCTTTAAAACTCCCACAGATGCACTATATATTATCACACATTACTTGTAACTGCCTAACACCTGGCTGACATATTCTAATTCCTTTCTCCTATCCACTATCCAACCTCTTTAAAACTGCCACAGATGTGCTATATATTACCACACCCTACTTGTAACTGCCTACCACCTGGCTGACATATCATAACTCCTTTCCCCTACCCAATATCCAATCTCCTCTTTAAAACTCCCACAGATGCACTATATATTATCACACGTTACTTGTAACTGCCTAGCATCTGGCTGACATATTCTCTTTCCCCTACCCACTATCCAACCTCTTTAAAACTCCCACAGATGCACTATATATTATCACACATTAATTGTAACTGCCTAGCACCTGGCTGACATATTCTAACTCCTTTCTCTTACCCACTATCCAACCTCTTTAAAACTGCCACAGATGTGCTATATATTACCACACGTTACTTGTAACTGCCTAGCACCTGGCTGACATATTCTAACTCCTTTCCCCTACCCAATATCCAATCTCCTCTTTAAAACTCCCACAGATGCACTATATATTATCACACGTTACTTGTAACTGCCTAGCACCTGGCTGACATATTCTCTTTCCCCTACCCACTATCCAACCTCTTTAAAACTCCCACAGATGCACTATATATTATCACACGTTAATTGTAACTGCCTAGCACCTGGCTGACATATTCTAACTACTTTCTCCTACCCACTATCCAACCTCTTTAAAACTGCCACAGATGCACTATATAGTATCGCATGCCCTAACCGGGAAAAGCCGAAAGACTCAACAACAACAACATCAACAACAACAACTTGTAACTGCCTAGCACCTGGCTGACAAATTCTAATTCCTTTCCCCTACCCACTATACAACCTCTTTAAAGCTTCCACAGATGCACTATATATTATCATACGTTACTTGTAACTGTCTAGCACCTGGCTGACATATTCTTCCTCCTTTCACCTACCCACTATCCAGCCTCTTTAAAACTCCCACAGATGCACTATATATTATCACACGTAACTTGTAACTACCTAGCACCTGGCTGAAATATTCTAACTCTTTTCCCCTACCCACTATCCAACCTCCTTTTAAAAACTCCCATAGATGCACTGTATAT